>NW_010224492.1:0-12533 GCF_000690775.1 Eurypyga helias
CCCCCCCTTCTCCCCTTTTCCGATGGATTATGTATGCTTTGTGGTGTTGCACTAGTATGTGCTCAGGGTATTTTGAATCCCAAGCAGTCCCAAGTTTCAGTTTAATCAAGGATGCATAAAGAATGGAGGTTCCAGACTTGTGGCTGTTCTTGATGGTGGAAAAACTCGTGTTTTGGTTTTTTTTTTAAATTTCATGGGCTTAGTGATATATAAAGATGTATCGCGCAGTATAATTGTTACACTTTTGTATCTAAAGTAATTTTTAAAGTTTTCTAGTTTAAGTATTTGTTTCTATTGAGCACCTAAGGATAGAATCATCCTGATATTTTATAACCCTGTTTACTTTAGGGAAGCTCATTTGGTCAACCTAAGTGAACTTAATAAAAGTCAAAGAACAAGTGACGTTTCAGTTCAATGAAACTGCACAGGGTTGGGTTCCTCGGTGAAGTACACAATCTAGGTGCTTACTGTAAATAAGCCTGGAGTTAGTGAAGAATGTAACTGCTCATCGAAGCAATATATAGGTGTCTGAAGGGGAACTATAATACAGTGTTGGCAATGACAGCCAGAAGTCAGTAGCTTGCGTGACCTAAATAACACTGAAGTGCCTCTCTGCAAAAAAAGCAAGAGTTGATACCTGATCGCTTCGTAACAAAATAGTGCTGGTTGTTATACTGGGGTTGTGAGATGATTAATGATGGATAATCACATTTAACGTGACTACTTGCACAAAACCATTTTTGTAAACCTTTCCTGGGTTTCACAGTAGACTCTGCAAAAAAATTCATGATGTAACTTGTTTATTTTGACTGAAAAATACCATGTTGTCATTCTATGTGATAGGCAGCCTCTTTTTAAAGTGATTTATTAAGGACTTTCTTTAGGTCTTATGCCTTGCAGTTGGTGTATGAGGAGTAAAGGTATGTGTGAATGAGAATGTTTTGGGTTGGTTTTTTTTGTTTATTTTTTGCTTGGGAGAGAAATAAGAAATGCTTAGTAATAGATAGTTTACATCCCTACTATCCTGGCAATAAGACTTACTTACTAATTTCCTGGTGGAATGACTGACTTCACAACTTGCCTATAGAGTGGTTTGGTGACTCTTAAAATTTGTTTTCTGGGGGCTGTCAACTCCTTGTTGCCTGCTGTCGACAGAGCACTTAGACATCTTGATGTATAGGCGCCGGTTGTAAAAACTTATTAGCACTAACCTAAAGCAGACAGCTGCTTCTCAAGCCTGTTTATATTTTGTAGTTCTTACTTAGCAAAGCTGCAAAGTTCTTATTCTTCCAAACTAACGCGTAATCCATATATGTCCATTAGGCTTTTGAAAGTGTTTATATAATGTTAGACTGCCTGTTGATTGCTGCAGTAGTGCCACGTCACATTTCAGGAGTGAATTAGGGAATAAAAGTTCAAGGGTGCATATTGTTGTGCTGTTTTTTTGGCTATAATACCTGCTTAAATGTGAAGGCTTAATTGTGTTTTATTTAAAATTCAGTAAGACAGACTGCAGTGTGACCAAGTGCCGAGGCTCCAAGTATTTCAGTTTTGACATTCCACTTTAGAAATACAAGTTAAGGGTATTGATACTAGTTCTTGAAGTGTCTAGTTGTCTTCAGTGCTCCTACTGTTAGGTTGAGTTATTTTTTAGGAGTCTTTTAAACAAAGTTCTGTGTAGAAATATGATAAAATGTAAGCAGTTGTCTTGGGCAGATTCGTTGCTTTACTTGTAAACAGGCACGGGACAGGCTAGATCAAATTTCAAGGGCAGAGTTAAGGCTGCCAGATGTATGATACGGCAGACACTGTATTAAATTTGTGCTGCCTTGTTTGGAGCCTTATCCTGAAACTTTCTTTGTGGATACCAAATACAGCAAAGTAACTAACTCTGCGGAGTGACTCCTGTTGTGTGGGCTGTATGCATAAGGCTTGCTTATTTTTCTCTTGGTTGTGCTTTGACTTCTTGGTTTTGAAGTGGCAGCTTTACTGGGGGTATAGTGTGCTTCGCTGTTACCCTGTTAGCAACTTGGATTGATGTTTCACTGTAGTCTGAACTCCTCTGGCAGCTGCATTTGCAGATTCTTAACTGAGCTATTTCAGACTGAAGTTGCTTAAGGGGATGTGTGTGCAATCTTTATTCAGGTTTTCTGTCAAATCAGTGGGCTGAAATAGGTCAACAAGGGGTCTGGGTACAGGACAGGGTGTGAGAAAGCCAACGGTTTACAGGGAAACTAAGACAGCTAATTTCATGATCGTGTTCATGGAAGTTTGTGGCAATCCAGGACACAGTTATCTGAGGTCTGGTGTTCCGCCCCCCTCCCCCCCCCATTTTCCTTCTCAAAGCTGCAACTCCTACCTGCCTCTCTGTCTTTGTGCTCAACTGAGGAAGCTAAGCAATCAGAAAACTATTCCGTTTTAGGTTTGGGCAGGTTGATAAGGCTTGTGCAGGTTGATACCTGCTGGCTTTTGTTCAACCTTCTAGCTGAGGCTAGAACTGAGGAAGTTTGGAAAGGGGTGTGCAAAACTGCTGCAATATTGAGTTACATAATTTTAAACATGGAAGCTTTAGCTTTTATTTTACTTAACGAGCTAATAAGGTTATTGTACTCTACCTACACCTATGCTGTTGGAGAAAGTGTAATGGATTAGTTGGCATTCTGGTCTGACTCCGGTATGTATGGACTTCTGGTGTGAGAGATGTGATACGCCTGATTTAACTCAGTGGTTTCAGCCTGCTGTCATACTGGGCTGCTTCTGAGACTGACAAAATGCAGGCCCAGAATAAATCCAGTGTACAATGCCGCAACTAGTTCAGTCCGCATGGGTGGTTTCATACTAAATGGGAATCTTGCGGTAGCTACTCTTGCCAGACTTCTCTCCCAGTGACTGGTTCCCTCCCATCTGAGCTCCCTTTGTAACAATGACTGTGTGTACTGGAAGTTGTGCTGTTTCCTTTACCAAATCTGAATTTTCTTCCAGTCTCTCAAAGGTTATTGAACTTCAAAATGCCACAATGCCAAGAAGAGTTGAGTAATGGACCCAGATCTCAAGGAGAGAGTTGAGATGACTATTATGCCTAACACGTTGCCTAGTGTAGGGTTTGACATTCAAGAAGTACTGCCTTCCTCAGGGTCATTGTACAAATATCTGGTTCAGGACTGAAGGTCATGAAAGCAGTCCTTTGCAAAACTTTGTCTATAGTCTAATGTTGCATAGATGCTTTCACATCAAAAGGATTGAGGTGTACAACTGGTCCCTGAAACCATCTGTTGCTAGCTTGTGAACAACAAACTCCATAGAAGCACCCACCTCATGCAGAGCATTGTTGTGAGTCTTTGCCAAAAGCAAGACTTGTGGTACTTGGATTTTTCTCTGAATGGGTAAGGGATGTTGTGTGTGTCTATATTTCCTTGCCTGTTGGAAGCAAAAGGAAGAGTGAATCCTGTCTGTAGATTGCAGCTTTGATCCCAAGTAAATTCACTGCCTGCTTCTCCAGCAAGGCAGTCCTGGGCTCTTCATGCTATTTAAAACAGTTGGTTTGTGCTAATTTACGATGGATCAATGCTGTAGTTGGAGTCCAAGGTTTGCATCCACATGAAACCAGTAGTACCGAAAACATCTCTATTTCCTTTTGGTCCAGTGGACTGAAACAAAAAACATCTGATTTGTATGTATGAGTTGAAAACACCAATTTTGGGTTGAACAGAATGTTTTGTTTGACTTGAAATGCTCTGATTTTGCTTGTGCTTACAAATATAGTGAATCTGGAAGCAAAGGACTACATTTACAAGAGAGAATTGTCTCAGAAATGAGGCAGCTTATGTCAAGTAAGATAGTAGGTCAGAAATCCTGGACTTCTGGAGACCCAGTTTCCAGTACCCCTTCGTCTCACTTGGAGGAGGAACTTTGAAGTTTTGTGTCCTGAGGAATAGACTGTAACAACTCAAACCAGTTCACTCTGTAATAAATATTCACTAAGCTAGAGAAAATTCTTGGTTATTGGGGATTTTAGGGGACACTTTGGTTCTTCACCCTGTATTTGTTTTAGGTGAGCATAACTGCCTTACTGAGGAAAGACTGAAGCAGACCCATTCCAGAATATTCTGTGGTAGGGGATATGCTCAGGCAGTGACTGCAAATGGGTGCCACTCGTGGTGGTTTATTCCCAAACTATCCTGAGGCATCCAATAGGTATGGTAGTATGACTATGTAGGAGAATTTTGGAACACTTCAAGGCTAAGCCATTTTTCTGTACTGTAAAAATAAAGTTTTCCCTTGATGTTAGTGCCTAAATATCTTCACAGAATTAACAAAAAGTTCTTCTGTTGTTGCTGCCATTTTCTTATGTAAAAAGACCTGAAAATATTTTTCCAGGGGATAACAGGAATAAAGAATCCCGTTTATCTGTTTATTTAGTGTGAAACTCTTCAGGAAACTGCCGGCTAAGTAGGACTTGACACGGTAGGAGATGGAAGAAGTAAGCCTTCATTTGTGCCGTTCATTTTTACTCCAACGGGCGTGCAGAATACCCAGCCAGACAAGAAGGTGTGTGCTCTCTGTACTCTCTCTGCTGGGCTTTAAGAAAGCTTCCATTCCAGTTCTCTTTCAACCTCTGTATTTCAGATTATAGAAGGTGAGACTTGATAGTGTCGAAGTTAAAACACTGCCAACAGGAAAGCCCAATCCCTTGAAATGCTCTGGTAGTCGGAGCTTGTTTCCCCCCCATTGCTACTGCAGGAATGCAGACAATCTGTACCCGCCCTCTTGTCCCAGGCTAGTTTTGAAGAGAGGCAGAGTGAAGAGTTCAGAGTAGATAGGAGGTGAAATGCTCCCTCTGAAAGACAGCTTTTCATTTTCTTGTGTGTCTTGTGTGTAGTTGGCTGCTTCTTTCCATCTCCTCAGAGGGTCTCCACTTTGTCTTTACTCTGCCTTCAGCCATTCCTAATTCCCTGTTGCTTTGCTTGTGCAACTGCACAGCCTACTCATCGTCCATGCCAAATCAGCTTGCTGTAGGATGATCTGTGACGATGGAGAGGACGTGTCGCAAGTACGCATACTTGTCAAGCCTTATCTTGGTCTCACATTTGGGCAGCAGTGAAACTTCCTCAAAATACCAGATGCTGTTTCCAAATGGATGGTATTTCTTGGGTAAGAGGTAAGAAAACAAACCGGAAGAACTTGGTGTGATGATTCACTGTGATTGAGGCTGCATGATCCAAGAGTTTCAAAGACTTTGTGAAATGGAAGGAAAGTTTCTTTCTGTTTCTCCACGAATCCATAGGCTTAAGTTCTAAAATTAATGTTATTGTACAATGTTATTGTAGGCTTTTTCTCTTCCAGTTGAGCAGTTGCGATACCAACCACCTGCTTGAACATCCCAGGATGGTTAAAATAATTTATGGCTGAGCTTGTCCTATGGCCCTGTAAGATAACTGGTAAATAATGAGCATGTGCTTCTGAATTAACTGTGCAGTGTCAGGTTGTGTAGGTAGATAACAGACTTCACCCCCTCTGAGGATATGCCTGTTCAGCTACTGGGAGGTAGCGGCACAGGTTGGGACCAGCAATGCAAGTTTTCTTGAATCAAAGCAGGAGTGGGTTAGGGTGTGGGCTGAGCTGCTCTTGTCCTTCACTCTACCCAAGTTCCAATGCAAGGTTCCAAATACCAATGATTTCTTAATTTTACAAAATGTAATTATGTATAGAAAATGCTAAATTTTATAGGTGTTATTATATAGGACTTACGAAACAATTCATATTATACCCCCTCTCCACAGTTCTCTTGAAAAGCCTTTTGTTCCAGTTTTTGTCTAACACCGTTGTATCCAATGTATATTCTGAAAATGCCTCACCGTTGCATGCGGTACAGGATCAGCAAAATTGTTCCAAGAACACAACAATCCTTCCTGGAATCTACCTCTACCTAATGCTTGTCCCATCCAGAAACCATTTTCAATAAGATTTCTGTGAATTTCTGCCTATGTCAAATCCACTCATCTAAAAAGTGGTATATTCCCCACTTAGCACTGACAGTCTTGGGAGGCTGTGAGGGGAATTTAGCTCCTCCAGAAGAATGGGTGGGTATCTGACTTTTGTTCTTCCAGTGATTGTTTGATAGAAGAAGCAACCACAGACAGAAAATCTTAAACCCAATCTTTTTTTCTTAGCTGGAAGACTGAAGTGCTGTTCCTGCTGCTGTTGAGTGGCCTTCAAAAAGCAGGAAGGGTCAAACAGCTCAGACACAAAATGCCTTCCACTTAAGTGCTTTTTCCAGGAAGAAACACAGAGCACCTCTTCCTGTGAAGGCACAGAAATAGTGCTGTACTGATTCCGAGTGGGCTTTGATGTGGCTGTAAATGTCAGATGTGATTTTTTTCATATAAATTCTCAGTACTCTGTACCTTAACTTATACTAAAGAATACATGGCTTTTCTTTTCATCCCCAGACTTCTTAAGGAACAAAACGTTCAAATCTTTTAAGTGCTGCCTGCACTGTTTTTATTCCTAAAGATGTGTCCATTGCTCAGGAAGTTGTGCATGTGGACCATCATAGAATAATTCAGGTTGGAAGGGTCTAAGAGAGGTTAACTTGGTCAGCAGCATCTTCCACAAGCAAGCACAGATGAAAAGATTTATCAAAAAGTGGTCCTATAAGGCATCCTAAGTACCCTTCTTAAAAAGACAAGAGAAGAAATAGGGAGAGAAGTAATCAGAGACAAGAATGGGAGGAAAACATCTTGGGTTGAAATTCATGATGGAAAAATAAGTTGCCGATCTTTGATAATAGTGAAATGTGTATGTTGTGACCATAGTGTCATTTGGAGCTTTTTATCCATTCATCTTGGATGGTTAAATTAATGCTGCTGATAAGAAATGTCCCAATAGGTATTTTTGAACAAGCAGGAAGAAGTAGAGGAGAAAGTGGAGGAAATTTTTTTGTCAATTTTTATTTTTTGAAATTGTGCCATCTACTTTACTGCCCTTGCTTCACATTCCAGCCTTTCACTGCAGCTCCATGTAATTTGACAGAATTCCTGAGTGCAATGAGTTTTGCTACAGAGAATATACCAAAGCTGCTCTTAAAACATATTAAGTATTTGAATACTGATTAGATCCATCCAATGGGCTCATTTATTGGCAATAAATAATGATCCTTTGTGTAACAACTGTGCATAAATTCCTTCCATCTGCACATAAATGTCACCTCGTTGTCCAGTATCCAATGGAAGCTGTTTCATCCATTTTTTCTACCACACCAGGTGTCTTTAATAATCCCCTGATGTTTGTATTCTTCTGAATTGGCTTAACATTTTTGTCATTGTCCGTTTCCTCATGTCCAGCTTCCTCTTCCATATTTCCAAAGTATGTAAAAAGCTCCTTCCTATTAAAAAAATAAAGGCGTGATCACGTCCTACTTGGAACAATTTGAATGAAACGAAACCTCAAGGATTTTGGAGGGCTGCCTGAAATGGTCTTGAAAAATAAAAGTTTGAATTAATGAAAAATGTCCTATTTAAAAGAAAAGGAAAGCACAAAGCACCCCGCTGTTTTTGCATGATTTAGTTTGTTGACATTTTAATCAAAACATCTTTTATTTTAGCAAAAAGTCTTTCATTACACTAAATGTTTGGAAAATTTGGTTTTTGGCAAAAGTAGAAAAGATAACAGAGGTGGAAGCTGCTTAGACTTTATTTTCATTATCTGGGTAACTTCAATGTTTATAAATGCAAAACAATGTATCAGTGAGCACTGGGAACTCATCTATTTTCAGTGATTTTCTCTGTGGCTTTTGTGACAGTAGTGTCTAGTCCAGGGTTTGTAGGTACCTGAAGGAATCACTAAACAGATGAGCTGGTCAGGTGGGCGCTGGCTGGCCAAGAGGGTCCTTGTGTTTGGCACAGGTCTTGCGTGCACGGTAGGATATTAGGACCACCTTGTCACCCTACTGATGCTTAGCCATCCCCCCTCTCTAAAGGCACTCCTTCTGTGAAGGAAGGCAGGCTGAAACCTGGGTCCGAAAGGCTGTTGCCCTCCTACATTGCACAGGATTTTCTCTTGGGCACAGAGTGTAAAATACCACCATTTCAGAACTACAGCTCTCCTTCTTGCCTCACTGGAATGCTGCATAATATTTGGAGCACTAGACAAGGAAATAATATTTCATGTCAGCAGTGTTGCTAATTAACGTGTAAATCATTTTGCTCACTTTTCCCCATCACAAGATTGGCTTAAGGAAAAAAAATCAAAATATTTAAAAATTATATATATATGCCTGCAACTTTTGTGAATCACTACATATCATGCTTTTCAAGATTTTCTTTGCTTCCAAAAACAGTATCTCATTTTAATTTTGAATGATAAATAGGTTTTCTCAGTCTAGGAATGGGGACAGTAAGAAAAACATCAAATACCATGATCCCGGCAATAAACCCCAAAGAGTTGGCAGTCGTGGGTCAGAGAAGACAAGGCTTGGGAGAGAGCCAGAGCCTGCCTGTGAACAGGAGCAGCAGGCTGGAGACAGCTGTCTGGAATCTGTCTGGGCAGCAGGCACCTCAGGAGATGAGAGAGTCATGCAGGGAAGCAGCTTTTTTGCTGCTATGGGAGCTGTAACATCAGAGCTTGTTTCCACTTACAGGGGTTTCCTGTTAGAACTACAACTGGCAAGCCCTGCCCATGAAGATGAAAGTTAGACAGCTTCCCAGAATGGAGTTACATGAGCAGCAAGGAGTCGCTGCATGTATAAAACCATCTATATTGGAGGTTTTGTTGGCATGGGTATGGGGTTTGAGAATGAGTGTTTGGTGGTTTGATTTTTTTAAAATTGATGGAGAGCAAGGCTATAGGAAAGGGAGAGGACACAGGTACCAATGTAGGGAGCTACAAGTTGCAAAGCTCTAGGTACAATTTTGAACGATTGCAATAGGGTCAGAGCAGGATTCCGCAGGTGTTAGGACCTGTGGGGAGGTGCCGATGACATTTCATAAGCAAATCTATTATTCCTATGAAAGTTGGGAATTCTTATAAAAATTCATTGTAGGTTTGCAAAGCCCGGAGCATATCCCATGCCTGGCTCTAGGCTTCTTCTGCACAGAAGTCCCATCAGACACGCTAATCAGGATTTTATAGCTACCTGGAACATGGATTCGAGGATTTGTTAAAGAGGTTCAACTATATTATCTGTCCACTTTCTTTTTATCTTGGTAGCTGCAGTTTAGACATAAATCATCTGGATTGCACTAAGGTAGACCCAAGTTTCAGGATGTCTTCAGGTGGACCACTTTCATTCATTCCAGCTGATGTCAGTCTGTCTAAAATAGATGAAGAAAAGCTTGGATTCGTATGGTACCATATTGCAAGTATCTAAACTTTCACCACTCCAGGCAGGCCTGGAGTTCAAGCATTCACAAAACCAGCGTGGGTGGTAAATGCTGCTGGGCTTGAGCGCAAACTCAGACCCAGGACTGATGAAAAGCATAGGCACAGCCAGAGAAAGGGCTGGCTGACCATGGAGATCAGAATGACATCTGAGAGTGTGATAGGTTTGACAGTATGTTTCGCCCTCTTACTCACTGCTGCCTGCTCTATGTGCCAGTATAAACTGCAGCAGGGCCCAAAGGCAATGACTGCTGCTCAATAGTGACCTACTTAGGGGGAAAGCAGCATGTGAATGTGGTTACTAATACCATAGATGAGTGTGAGTATTGTGACTGAAGAGAAAAGCTGCTGTTCCTCCACCCATCTGATGATTTGCCCACGCTTTAACCAACTACTTAATCATTTTTACTATCTTCCTCGGGACCTGTCAGAAGGATCCACACCATCCAAATCAGGCACAGATATGTAAATGATAGTATCTCCTCCAGTAGGTCTTGAAAAGCATCAACCTCCCTTCTCTAACTTTGCAAAGAACACGGGCTTTGCTTTCAGATGTTCACTAACATTTAGGCATGAATTAAGTGCCTAAGGCTGTGTCTGCATAAATATTTTGGTTCAAAGCTATAGTACTGTTTTGAAGTGAACTCTCTGATTACCCCCGCTTACCGTGTGTTGATTTTGTATGCAAAACGGTTTTGGTGTCTGTGAGCTAGCTTCCTTTAAGAAGAGACTTAATCAGAAGCTCAACCCAAACTGCAACACCAAATGTGCTCCAGCCCCTGATGAAGATGCTAGGATCTAAACCAATGAGCAGGCTGCACAAATGCAAAGTCCTCCAGCATGTACTGAACATGCACAACCTACTAGAAATCTCCTGAAGCCACTGGATTTTTCTGCAATATCCTGAATATGCTTCCTGCTGTACAAAGGACGTGCTGCATTTTCAGATTTTCTTGCAACTGCCACCCCTCAGCTCCTTGTGACTCTTGTTCATTCTCAGTCACCTACCTAATCTTTCTTGGAAACCTTGACCACGTTTTACCCTGACTTCCTTTGTCTTCTCCAGGTTTTGCTGCTCTTCTATATTATTTTCCTTTTCCTACCATTGTCTTCTGCAATGGTAACATCTGTGTCATCAGCATCCCAGAAATCATAGAATCATAGGATGGGTTAGGTTGGAAGGGACTTAAAGATCATCTAGTTCCAACCCCCCTGCCATGGGCAGGGACACCTTCCACTAGACCAGGTTGCTCAAAGCCTCATCCAGCCTGGCCTTGAAGACAGCCAGGGATGGGGCATCCACAGCTTCTCTGGGCAACCTGTTCCTATGCTCACCACCCTCTCCGTGAAGAATTTTTTCCTTACTTCTAATCTAAATCTACAGTGGGTGTGCAACAAGAGGCTCTGAGAAACAGATGCAACCCATTAACTATGTTTGGAGAGGGCTCGAAGTGTACCCAGCAGCAAAATAACCTGGTGGCAGTTCAGGAGGCTACTATCTGATGAATGGTGCCTCATCAAATTTGGAAGATGATGACCTTGCTCTTGAAGATCCAGTCTGCTTGGTGTTGGCACGGCCGGTGTGTTTCCAATGCATAGACCATAGAGCTGTCCTTGGATGGGAGCAGACCATCCAGCCTGTTCAGCACCAGAAGAAGAGTTTGGAGGGGCACACTTCTGGCACTGCTCTGGGGCCCCTGGACTCCACCAAAGAGCCATGCAAGGACACATCAAGGGACCTGACTTTAGTCCTCTTCCCACCCTGGCTGGAATCAAGGGAGCAGCACCAATGGACCAGCTTCCAGCCCCAGGCATAGGCTGGGTGACTAGTTCCAGGGCTGTATGTCTGTGTCTAACCCCTGGAGTCACTCCTTCGCAATTTCTGTAGGGTGACCCTATCACTCAGAAAATAACTATTTCCTCCAGGTCTGTGTACCAGAGTTTGTCACAGATGTGTGAACACACTGGGATCTCAGTACAAGTTTAGATCAAGCAAAGGAAATCCCACAGCTTCAACTTAGAGGAATCTCAAATTGTACAAGGGTTTATTAACAGATCCTTCATAGCTATGGGACCCAGCAGACCACCAGACTGTGCAGAAAGAAGAGCAGGTAGTTCAAGGGAAGGTACTGAGAGGCAGGGCTAAAGACAAGAATCCTGGCTGTACCCTCTGGCTTGCCTTGTTTACAAGGACTGAAATATTTCCCGAGCGCACGTCTGCTTTTTGGCACAGACACTTAGGAAAAGCCTTTTGAAAATGGGTTTGAATTTGGACCTGGGGGATGAGGGAGGGTCTGTCCCAGGCTCCCAGGGCAGCCATAAGAGAGAGAATGGACAGAAACCAGCTCATGGGCTCGTCCCCAGGCTGGAGAATTGGAGGGATACTTGGCTGCTCCCTCCAGTGAAAAGCAGGCTGACACCTTCCGTAGCGCCGTGAAGGACGCTTCTGTTTTCCAGCCCTTGCCCTATCAGCTTTGCTGGAGTGACCACAGCACTACTCCTTCACCCATCCACCCCTTGCTATTTCAGCCTCCTCTTCCCCCCTTACATTTCCTCTTTCTGGTGATGAGGAGCCCAAAATGGGGGAGGACGTGATAAATGCAAATTGTCTCCACAAAGTGGCTGAAGGCAGGAGCTTTCCCTTTGCCTTTCCAAATCCCACAGAACTGATACCAGGGTTGTGGCTGCATCTGACAAAACACAGGGCCCCATAACGCTGTGCTCATCAGCTCTTGCTACTATTGAAACCACTGGCATGATAAAACACCTTGTTACTAGTGGCAACCATTTTCTGCTGATCTGATTTTTGTCTTTGCAAAGAGTGGGAGGTTGTAAAGTAACATTTCGTGTTTACTTAGGAAACTCCAGTGACCTTGACGTTCCTGCACAGGTCAGTCCCCCCTCTGCTGCTTTTACAGACCACAGTTGTGGTCAGGGATTTTTCCATTCAGCTACTCCAATGCAGAGGGTTTTCCACATAGCTAGTCTTTCCCCACGGTGGTATCTGCAAGCACAGCAGAGCCCACAGACTGTTCAAGCACGTGGAACAAGCTCCATCTCTCCTGTTTTCTCTTAACCGGCCACTCAGCCATCCTCATTCTCCCTCAGCAGAATTATTTTCTCTGGCTCAGTGATAAAAATCATAGAATCATAGA
>NW_010224493.1:0-214 GCF_000690775.1 Eurypyga helias
CACGGGGCTGGCATCCTCTGCGGTGGCACCACAGGGCTCCCCTGGGCAGGGAACAGGAAGAGCTGGCACTCACCCCGCCCCCCTCTTCCTTCGGGCCTTGCAGAACAAAACCTGGAGCGCCAAGTGCTGCAGACCCAGTGCCGGCGGCTGGAGGCCCAGCACTACAGCCTGAGCCTGACGGCAGAGCAGCTTTCGCACAGCATGGCGGTGAGTG
>NW_010224494.1:0-11327 GCF_000690775.1 Eurypyga helias
GGCGGGGAGGGGGGGCAACTGGCTCTCCATAGACATCCCCAAAATTATGTCTCCGGCAGTCCGAGGGAGGCAGAAGATTCAGAGGAATCACTTTTTTACCTCCCCTAGGGTTCAGGAAGTATTTTTGGATGCTGTGAAGTGACTTTCCCCGAGGGCTCTGTCTGCTGACAGCTCCTCCATGCCAGTGCCTGGCTGGCCGGGGGCCACCTGCTAGATGGCAAAGTTGCCCAGGGCGCCATGGCGAGCACCCCGCGCAGGCTGAAGTACCCCCCCACCCACCTCATGACCGAGGGCTTCCTTGGAGCCTCCCACCCTTACACCATCGCCAACCTGCGGTTTACCAGCGTTAAGCCAGTCATTTAAGAACCATTTCCAAGTGAGACAATAAACATCCTGAAGCCTGAGCTGCACACTGGGTCTGGCACTCATAGCCCAGAGCCAAGATCAGCCCAGATCATGGGGTGGGAGATAAGAATCACAGATACCAGTCTCAAGCCTGGAAATATCATTACATTTGCAAGCCTGCTTTGCATTCGCTGTGTCTAAACAAAGAGTGCTTTGATGGGTGGCGATGCGCTGCTGGCCACCACCTTCAGCACAAGCGCAGTGTGTTGGTATTCTGGGACAGCTGCTGATTTAAGACCTAGATGTTGCTGCTTACTATATCTGGAGCTGAGCAGAGCCAGCGCTTGGCATGACTCTGCCTTGTGCCTTTAGCAGCGAGAGTAAAGCTTCCACAACCCTCACAAATCAGCGTGCTTCTGTAGGTTACATGTGTTTGTTACCTTAAATGCTTTAGGTTGAGTGGAAACTGAAGTTGTGCCTTCACAGATCACCAGGAACTACCTGTCTCCCTTCCCACAGGGAATCTCTCTGTCACCTGGAGACCTTAAGAGCTGGACTAGCAGGTTTTTGTCTTGCCTTTGCAGCTCCCTGGCAATTGGAACTACAACGGGATACAGGCTTTTCTCCTTAAGTTCTGTGGAGCAACTGGACCAGGTCCATGAAAGCAGTAAGTCTCCTGTTTCCCTCTGGTGGAATATTGGCCAAGCCTTACCCGTATTATCACAGTTCAGTGCCTTAAAGGCACAATTCTGTTCATTGCCACTGCACATATGGCATCTGTTTATGCTGTACCCATATCAGGAGAGGAACAGTTCTGGTTCAGAGTAACTCAGCTGTTATACAACAGCAAGCATAGACTTATTTTTAAAGTATTTAGGATTTGGATTTCCCCCAGAGTCAGACCAAGGGCCAGAGAGAAACAGATGCCTGCTGGGGACATGCTGAAGGTGATGGGCTGAGACACAAGCAGCCCCTGCATCTCCAACACAGGGCAGCCCAAGCCCTGTTCAGGGCTTCCTCTACTAAAAGTCACAGTCCCTAATGATTTAGGTACAGGTTCATCAGGACCATTATAATAGTTCCTTCACAACACAACAGCAGCCATCCCAAACACTGTCTCTGCAAAACATACCACACCACTGTTCACCACATCCATACTCAGCTGCCTAGAGACCACAACCCCAGTGACAGGGAGGGAATTAAACACTAAGGAGGCTGGGAGAAATCGGAAACCATGCAAAATAAACAGTGGGCTACACACAGCTTTTTCCTTACCTCAATAAATCCTGGCTTGTTTACTCCCTCCAGGAAAGTCCCTGACTAAGCTCATTCTCCTTTATGAGGGTGAGCTCCTCCTTTTTATATCCCCTACCCAAGGATTAACTACAGCTGGAGGGCCCAAGGATTAGCTTCAGCTGGAGAAGCCCAGGAGAGGCATAACTGCACTGTCAAGGGGGGCTGGCTTAAATGCTGCCTTCTGTGGAAGGTTCGTTAACTCCTTCCTGCTCTGACCTAAAGGCTTTGTGCCAGTTACGAGAAATTTTTAACAAAACTAGCTGTTGAACACCTTAGCACTGAGCCTTCCAGCCCCATGCCCTCCTGAGCTGAGTTTCACTGGTCGCTGCAAACAAACCAGCCATAAGCCAAGCTAAAGATTCTGTCTTGCCTTCTTTCTGTGCCCAGATGAAATCCCAGATGTTTACATCGTGGAGCGTCTGTTCTCCAGCAGCCTTGTGGTTGTGGTCAGTCATGCCAAGCCACAGCAAATGAATGTCTACCACTTCAAGAAAGGGACAGAGATCTGCAACTATAGCTATTCCAGTAACATACTGTCCATCCGGCTGAATCGTCAGGTGAGAAGTGGGGGAAGTGGGTTAGACAGGGTTGTCCCACTGGCTGTTTGCTGGAGCTGACTTTCCAGCTGGGACTGCCCTGCCTAGCAGAGCAGCGGCAGCCCAGGGAGGTATGCACGGAGACTGTGAAGTAGGACTGGAGGAGCAGGTACCTGTCCTTTCCTACCAGCTCCACTTGAGGTTTGGTGACCTCTGGCAGAGGAGCAGGATGGCTGTGGATATCATCTATTGAACTGTTTGCTTCAGTGGAGTGAAGCTAAGTCCTTGTTTTCATAACAGCTACACAAAGGCCTTTTGTTGCCTGCCTTCTTGCCTATTCAGCATGAAGTTCTGCCAAAAACCACCTTTTCTTCCTCCCTCCCTTGGATTCCACATCCCGAGTTCAGGCCCACTGCTGCCATCTTGGTTGCAAATGAGACCTTCACAGTTGGTAACAAAAGCCAGGAGTAACTTGAGCTCCATGGATGAGGTGAAAGGCCTCTTGTCAAGTACTGCTAGCAGCCTTGTTTTATTTTTAAAGGGATAGAAAACACTCAGGCCACTCAGAAGGAGGTTTTTAGAGTGTTATGTTCTGAAGTGACACAGCCTCATGCAGCCGTGAGCCCTTTGGGAGGATTTTAAGTCATCTTTTCTTTTTGTCCATAATTATTTTCAAAGTATATGCCATAAGAAGCAGAGGACATTTTACAATGAAGAAATAAGCAGTCTGTGTAATTGTATATAATCAACCTCTCCTCAGTTAGCAACGGAGAGTCCTGCAGTAACGCTCTCCCATAAGGAAACTCTGGGTTGAGTTTCCAGTAAAGCTGTGTTTGACCAGAAGTTCCTGTACTACAATTAAATCTGTCCTAAATTGATTTTTTTCACTTAAGCTTACAACGGAGCTGGCAAAAATAAGGACTTCCTTTGAATTGCAGATAGATGTATATGTATAAAAATAAACCGGGAGGTTCTGCTTCCAGCTCTAGGAGATTAGTGTGAGTATAAAGTAAGTTCAGGCTTTTCCCCATGTGCTGCTCTGGAGATTGCCTGAAGATGATGCACAGGCCCAGCCTTGCATCCGCCTTCCCTGGCTGCTTGGGCTCAAATCCTGGGCTGAGCGCATCCTCCAGCCGTAACACAGATGAACCTGGAGAGATTTGAGGATGCTGCAGATGCTCGGGTAGATAGAAACCACTGTTTCAATCCACATTCGAGATTTAAATGGGTGGCAGTCAGGTTCTGCTTGTGCTGCGACGTTTGAACCCCTTGCCTGGGCTTCTGTCTGAAAGCTGTACTTTGCTAAAAATCCACAGGAGACCAAACCCAGTACAAGGCATTAACACTGGGAAATGGTGACAGATAAAACAGGAAGAGGTCTCAAATGGTTCATGTTTCGATTTGATCTCTCTGTGGAAAATCCTTGTCATGTAAACGAACAAGTCCCTCGGTTGTCGCTGATCCATGGGAATTCTTGGTTCCAAGCTCCACTGTAACCCTCGAGTGCGTTAAGTGAGATCACGCTTTGTCTCAAAGTGGAAACTAAGGCTGTGATGTGGGACTGGTGCGAAGCTCTCCTGCAGCCTCCCTGGGTTTTCATTCACTGTTGAAACCCTGCTGAGCTCATTGGAGAGGTTTGATGGTTTTTCCTGGCCGTGTCCATACCCAGCACAGTCAAGTCCTCAGCACACAACTCCACTATCTCACCTGATTTGTGTCACGCTGAAGTACTCAGGAAAAATACTGGTGAGCAGTAACATTTCGTACAGGTGCCTTGAAGCCTGTGTAGCAAACACGGCACCGGGCACCTCCTCTGAGGCTCCATCTGTGAGCACAGTGAGGATGAAACCCATTCCTCATCTCAGCAGGCTTTGCACTGATGTTAGCATGGGCTGCAGGGCTGTGTGGAGGGCAGGAGGCAGAGAACCAGCTCTCCAGCACGCGGTGAGCTTGTCCAACCTCCCCTCGCCATTCACCTCCCACCCCCATCATTTTCCTGGGCTTTGGCCCTGTGGGTGCTAGCATCTCTTGCTGCAGCTCTGGCTGTTGTTTTGCCATCATCTGGAAACCTCCCTTCACCTGTGCACCCAGAGCAGCGCGTTTTCCTGTTCTGGGAAAGCACGTGGTGGCTTTGCCGAAGTCAGCTGTATAAATATTACTCTGACGGTCTCTGCTAGCAAGCTGATGGCTGTTACTGTAGAAAAGGCAAAGTCTTCCTGGAAATGCAGAATGGCTCTGACACAGCCCCAGATGCTGTGGTTAGCAGGAATAGAAGTGGGAAAGAATGGTGGAGCAAGGCAAAGATTTTCTAATGTGGGTGTTTCAAGTTAGTGACTAAGCTCCACATTTAGATACTAAATAAGTGGCCTCGTTTCTAAAGAGGTGGAGGCTTCCTGTACATGGATTTGGGTGCTCCAACTTCAGGAGCCTGGATGGAGTCTGGCCTTGCATTTTTATTGGAGGTTTTCAACACTTCTGGATGCTTGGCACTAACGTAGGTGGAGCTGTGCGCGAGCCGGGCTTAGGAAGCACATCCCCTCAGGCAGATCCAAAACCTGGTCCCAAAAAAGCATCTATGCAAAGTGCCTCTGTGGTGACACGTAGAGATCAGGACCAAGCTGAGATACGAAGCTGAGTGGCTGTGGAGATGGTGACCCAGGGCTATAGCATTAGGCTTCCTTTTTCCTTTCTGCCTTTCCTCCCCATCGCTTGGCAGCTCCTCTCTTAGCGGCTGCCTCTTGGCTGGGTGGGTGGCTGGGTGTTCCTGACGGGCTCAGTAGAAGAGGTACAACCACTTGGAAATACGCTATCCATCTGCCACGGTGGTGTAAATCCTCAGTGTGACACACTAAGGGGGCTTGTTCAGCCTGGAGAAGAGGAGGCTGCGGGGAGACCTTATTGCAGCCTTCCAGTACCTGAAGGGGCTACAAGGAAGCTGGGGGGGGCTTTTTACAAGGGCCTGTAGTGACAGGACAAGGGGCAACGGGTTTAAATTGAAAGTGGGGAGGTTTAGATTGGATATCAGGAAGAAATTCTTCCCACAGAGGGTGGTGAAGCACTGGAACAGGTTGCCCAGAGAAGTTGTGGATGCCCCATCCCTGGGAGTGTCCAAGGCCAGGCTGGATGAGGCTTGGAGCAACCTGGTCTAGTGGAAGGTGTCCCTGCCCATGGCAGAGGGGTTGGAACTGGATGATCTTTAAGGTCCCTTCCAACCCAAACCGTTCCATGATTCTATGATTCTATAACTAACCACTGTGACTGTCCCTAACAAATGTTTCCCGACCCAATTTTATGCAGTTCTGCTGCACAACTCTGTGCACATGAAGCGGAGTCTTGGCTGCTGATGCCACATGGGAAGAGAAACAGATGCATAAGGTTTATCAGCAGCGGGAGGCCCATCACCTAAATGTTGGCTCCTGAATCAGGAAAAAGTCAGGGCAAGGGGGACGTAGTCCCATCTCTGGGCATTCTGACAAGCAGGATTGGCAGCCTCTCTGCTGCCTGGTCTTTATGATCAAAAAGTGATTCGCTATGAAAATAACTGCAAGGAAAAGTTGGGGTAGGAATGGATAGCAATCAAGGCCATATGGCTAGGGTATATCCCTGATGTGTCTTCCTGGGTCTGGGGAGGATCAGCTCTTGAGTAGTCATGCCAGTCTGCTTTCTAAAACACGACCAGATGCAGGCAGCTCGCAAAAGCCGTCGTACAAAATCAGAGGTTGTCCAGTGAGAGGGGATGGAGAGGCAGAAGAGGTGATGTTTCTGTTACATTTCAGTGCGTGAGAAATTCCTGTTGAGATTTTCTGACAGCGAAGAGTTGGGTTTGTGGACTGTGGGAGCAGTAGATGTGTGCCCATGCTGGTGAGGATCTGTGCATGTCCCTTGTGTCCTTGCAGAGGCTGGTTGTCTGCCTGGAGGAGTCAATTTACATCCATAACATTAAGGACATGAAGCTTTTAAAGACTATTTTGGAAACGCCTCCAAACACAACAGGTAAGCATGGGAGAGCTGTGTGAAAGGGAGAGATCAGCTCTGCAGGAGCTCTATAGAGCCACAATACTCAGGTTAGAATCTAAACCAGCCTGTGGTTTGTGTATCCTAATTCAGCACTCGGGAGCCAGAAATGCATGGAGGCATCTGGGCTCGGGAGAGCAGAAACCCTGCTTTGTCCTGAGCAAAACCCTGCTCTGTCCTGAGCAAAACCCTGCTTTGTCCTGAGCAAATGTCTCAAGGGAGAGCATGAATGGTCAGCATGGTTTGCCTTCACCTCGGGGGTTCGATGCCGTCCTATTCTCACGTGGGATGTCTGTGCAGCTCCCAGCTTCCCGCAGTGCGTCTTTATTCTCTTTCACAAGCGCAAAGCTCTAAGGCAACACTGCAAGTTTCCCTCCACGTGTAGCACAACTTGAAACTCTCCCTGCGGGCTCCCTGCCCTTCACTGTGCCCTGCCTCAGAGCATCCCGCAGCGGTTTTGCTCTCCGGACAAAGGAGCCCCGGTTCCCCGTGCTGCCGGCATGAGTCAGCTCTGCAGCGTCACTCCCTGCCGCAGAGCTCGGCACTGCCTGCAGACCTGCCGTTAGCCCAGGCTCTCGGCCGTGGACGTGCTAAGGTAGAAAGCCTCTCTGATTACTTACGAGCTTCGGGTCAGCTCCCAAAGTGATTCACGCTGTGAAGATCACCCAGGGCAGAAAACACAGCCAGGCACAGCGCTAATTCCCTGCCAGGGAATTCCCAGGAGCCTGGGCTGCCACCTGATAGGATTCCATATAGGCTGCAAACCCAAGGGGCAGGGCACATCCTCTCTGTGCAGCGTAGGGTGAATCCGGCTTTCCTGCTCATGGGAGACACGCTATTTTTAGCCGCGGAGAGGGAAGCTTGGCTGAGCGCCCGCGGCAGTGCTGCCATGCGTTGCTGTGATATCCTGGTCGTTCGCAGGCTGCAGCGTCGTTTCACGGGTGGTTGATCGGGAAGTGGCTGATGTGCTCGTGCCTGGCTTCTGGGCTTTCAAGGGACGCTCAAACCTGACCTACTTCAGGTCTCAACAGATGGCCTCTCCGTGTGGATTAAACATACTAAATACTGCAAATATAATTGAAGTTTAAAGGCTTCCCGAGAAAGCCCAGCAGCGGCGGGAAGGCCAGGGATGCCCGGGCCTGAAGCTGTTGTGCAGTGGGGCCGAATGGTCAGGTCGTGGTTTAAGAGCAATAGCAATCAGCGCTCGCCGGGACTGGGCTGCTGTGGGTCAATGGCCTCTCCGTGTGGATTAAACATACTAAATACTGCAAATATAATTGAAGTTTAAAGGCTTCCCGAGAAAGCCCAGCAGCGGCGGGAAGGCCAGGGATGCCCGGGCCTGAAGCTGTTGTGCAGTGGGGCCGAATGGTCAGGTCGTGGTTTAAGAGCAATAGCAATCAGCGCTCGCCGGGACTGGGCTGCTGTGGGTCACAGCACTTTATACAGGCTTAATTTTTTAAAACCCTTTAGCCGCAGCAGCTGTCATTGAAATGAGCTGAGTGACAAGCACAGTGCCACGCGTGCTCCCTTTGTCTCTGGACCATCTGCTGTGGCCCCAAGCCTGACTCTGAGGACAGGAGCAGTCCAGCCTCACTGCTGGACAATGCTTTTCGGAGTGGGGATCTGTGCTGGAGGAGTGTAGGAGCACACGACAAGTGTGCCACCTTCCCCCCAGGTGTGCATCCTAGGCATGGTAACACAGCAGGGTGAGGGTTGGGATTTGCTGCTCACCCACTGGCCAGCCGCAGTGAGATCCCTGGCTGTTCCTGGCCAGGACCTGGCTCCCTGTCCAGCCTCCTTCACGCAGGAGAGGAAAATGCCCATGGTGGGCGAGCCTGTTGTTTTCCATGTGTGCTCAAACATGTTTTTCATGGTGCTCATGTCAGGGGCAGGATTTGCACCAAGGAGATTGCAGTGCTCATGCTGTGTGTGCCATGGGGGCGCATCTCAGGGACAACTGCAGCTTTGGAAACCACCTCACTTGGCTCCCTCCACGCCCCAAATCCGCCTGGACCTGCTGGCTCGAGGGCAAGGCCAGGCTTCTCGGATGCGGTAGCTTTTTTCCGTGCTGCTGGAGGAAGCCACTTGCAACGTGGCATTCCAGGAGGTGCCATCCCCAGCGGCACCAGCCTGCCTGCTCCCTCCTGGGCTTGCCACTGCATGCACTGACCGTCATCAGGGCTGTGGGGATGCCGAGAGCAGAGGAGCATCTTCAAAGGCTGCCCGTGTCCTTCGTGATCCTTGTTCTTTGTGCGTCCCTGAGGTCAGCCCAGTACACTCGCATCTGTGTTTTCCTCTGGCCTGGTTTCCCGTCCGCCTCTCCCAGCCCGGCGCGGAGCAGAGGGAGCCGGTGACTCACACCAGCCGCTCAGGCCTTGCTTTGTTTAGCTTGAGCGTTCTCTAGATCTTCCACTTAGGGAAAGGGCTGAGCTGATCCCTTCCGTGCTTCCTGGGCTGGGGGAAGCCCATCCTGAAAAGACACCCTTGCTCAGGATGAGCAAAGTCTCTGGGCTCTCTCTGCCTTTCCCCTATTGCCCCCTTTTTGGGGGCCTTACAACTGCCTGCACTTTGCTGCTGCTGTGCCTCTTCTGCTGGGTGCGTGCTGTCCCTGGCATGATGTAAATGCCTCTGGTTGATAGGGAGTGGATCGCTGGGGCCCCTGGCCGATCCTGCAGCTCCTGGCTCCGCTGCGGTCTCTTTGTTTAGCTATAAACAATGACCTAAAGCGAGAGCTTCAGCCGATCCTTCCCCGCTGCTGGGCCCAGGCCAGGGCCGTGTCCTGACACGACGGGTTGCACGGCATGTGTGCGGGCGTCTCTGCGTGTACGTGCACATGGGCAGGCGTCCCGTTTGGGGAGTATGGCAGCATCCCCGCAGCCTTTAACCCCATGGCTTCCTCTGCATGTGGGAATTGGTGGGATTCCCTGGCTGGGGCCAGGAAGCTTCGTGCTGAAGCCTTGAGTCAGGTTTGGGAGGACAGAGAGCACACGGATGTGGTGCAGGAAGCAAGTGAGACCCAGACCCGTTCCTGTATGTGACAGGATTCACTGGGATGGGTCCTCAGCCAGCGGCAGAAATGAGAGGCAGGAAGAGATGCTCTTTTCCGAGGTCACCTGGGGGACAGGCAGATGGACATATCCATCCATCCCTGTCTCATCCCGTAATTCCTGCTCACTTTGAAAGGGGCGTTTGGGAACCTTTATGCTCACGTTGGCATATAAGCAGATGGCTGTCACGGGGAAGAATTCACTCTGTGGTTAAAATTTAGCTAGGTTCAAGCTCCTCAGCCGGAAACTCCCTGCACAACTGTGGCATTTGCTTTGTCTTCTCTGCTTCCCTTTTCCGTTCAGAGAAAAGGGAAATGGCACTGCCCAGCCCCGCTGCCGTGCTGTTTCGTGCCAGCCTTCACGTGCCAGGCTTTGTACCAGGGCTGCGTGCCGCTCATCCGAGATTCTGACCCGGCACCTACACCCTGCGCACATCTGGCTGTGCCCAGATGTGCCTGGACAGGAGTCCTGTTAGCCCTGAGACCAAGATGCCTCTTAATTCACGCACCTATTCCTGCCTTCTCGAAGGAGATGATTAAGGGGGAGAAGCCAAGAGGGTGCCCAAAATCAGAACCTGGGGTTTGGGAGGGGGTGGTGGCCAGGAGGAGGCAGCCATACTGTCCCATACCAGCAGGTGTCCCCACGGCCGAGCCATTGCCAGCGCAGCCGGCCACTGCCCCAAAATGAGACAGAGCTTGAACCCCCTGCGGCCTCCATGGCCCTGTTCCTGCTTTCCATCCTCCACCAGCAAATAACCTCAGCTGCGTCCTTCTTGCCTTGCCAGGTCTGTGCGCGCTCTCCATCAACCACGCCAACTCCTACTTGGCTTATCCCGGCAGTGCGACCAGCGGAGAGATCGCGCTTTACGACGGAAATACTTTGGTAAGCGCGAAGCTCGCCCGTTTGGATACCGGCGGGGACTGCAAACAAACAGAACCACAGCAGAGCCAACAAGGCCTTTGGGAAGGATGAATAAATACACTCCACCGAGCTGGGCTGCAAGGGAATTGCCCGGGGCAGGCATGTTCCCCATCCCCCTTCCTTGTATGCCCTGCGAAGCAGCCTGCCCCTCTGGGATCAGGACATCTATCTCCCAGCATGGGGTATTAAGGGAGATGTGACCCCATGGCCCAACTACTGCTGCCAGGATGACATGGGTCCCTATAGGGTGTTCCTACAGGGCTTCAGCAGTGTATTCCATGGGATTGAGGTGACCAGGGTCACTCAGGGAGAGTTGAAGCTTCTCCAGGCACAGCGCAGGGCCTGGAGCAGCGGGTTTGCCACACCGTGGGCTGGAAGGGATGCCGGACCCAAAGTCATGGAGAGGGTGAAGTATCCAAAGCCTCCCTCAGGAAATCTGTCCCTGGCTGGAAGCAGGGTCATGATTATCTGCTGTTTATGCCAAGGCTTTGGATTACATAAAGCTGTCGCTCTGTACGTGCAGCGGGAGCTAAGGATCTGCAGCAGGGGAGGAGCAGAGCACAAGCGGAAAACACGCTGCTGCTGTGAGGTACTACAAGGGCCCGGGCGCTCCGCAGGCATCAGGGAGGTGTTGCTGCCCGCAGGGTGAGTTGCTGCACCGCCGAGTGAGTCACAGGGAGGCCAGCTCTGTCTCTGCACAAAGAGATGCCAGGCTTAGGGATAGCAGTCGTGATCCTGCAGCCTGGAGAGGTGGAGAGCTGAGGACCTCTGCCCCTGAAATGAGCCTTCTGTAATCACAGTGACCATAGGGGTGGGGAGTGAGCTCAAGGCAGCGCAGAAGTAAGAAATGCTGAGGATGCTGAAGGAATAACATAAGTGTGATACAATCCTGTGAATCTGTATGGGCAGGCCTGGATAGGGTACGAGGCAGGGAACGCCCTGCCCTTACGCAGTCCATGGAGCAACGTGTCTCTTTGCACTCACATTACCTTCTGCCCTACAGAAAACAGCCTGCACCATTCCTGCCCATGACGGGCCTCTGGCTGCTCTCGCCTTCAACTCCACCGGCTCCAAGCTGGCAAGCGCATCCGAAAAAGTGAGTGAGTGAGCGTGGCTGCGAGCACCCTCCCTGCTGCCTGTGCTCTCTGCCCGCGGCTGGCGCGGGCCC
>NW_010224494.1:11358-21018 GCF_000690775.1 Eurypyga helias
TGGAGCATGGAGAGCAGAACCTCTGAGCTGCCCGTTCCTAAACACAGCCGACAGAGGAGGGGCACTAAAAGGACTCTTGACTTGTACGAGCCCAGTGTCCCGGGTTCAGACTGACCCTGGCTGGCAAACAGGAGGGCCCTTTGCACATCCCGAGTTTCCTGGGTGTGTCGGAGAAAGGGCTCACGCTTTTTGCCCTGCTCCTGCATGATCTTTCCATTTGCATTTTTTGTAGGGCACAGTCATTCGTGTATTTTCCATTCCTGGTGGGCAAAAGCTGTATGAATTCCGGCGAGGGATGAAAAGGTCAGTTCATTCTTCTGTTGGTGACAAGTACACAGAGGGCTCCTGGAGCAGAAATGTAAACACAGGGACGAGGCAACGTCAGATCCTGGTGGCTTTGGCATCTTTTGCAGAAAGAAAACACGAGCGAGCGTATCAGATAGAAATGCCATTGTGCCAGCCAGCCACACTGCACCCAGCTGCCTCCGGCAAGCGTGGTGATTCAGTTCTGTGTGTCGCAGAACAGGGCGATTGCAGAGAACAGAGCTACATTCTGTCCGTTTACTCTGTCCTTTCTGGCTTCTCACTTGAAATAATGAAGTCCCCAAAGTTATCACCCCAAATCTCGCCCTCTCAAGGAGGTGTTTTGAAGCTACCAAGTCATTTGCGCAGAGTCCAAGTCTCAATGGCAGTGATGGGCTCTTGCTGCCCTTCTGCAGGTTCCTGTAAATGTCTTCAGTAGGTCTTTTCCTGGCTTATTCCTCTTCCCCATCCCTGACCTGCCTGTGATTTTACACCCATTTAAAGGACAAAAACTGCCATGGCTGAGACACCCTGGCCCTGCTGAGCCTGCGCAGGAGGAGATGCTGCGTGTATCCGCCTCCCTAGCACTCCGGACATCCTCCCTGGCCTTTGCACGAGCTTTAGGTGCTGTAGCGAGGCCAGCACACGTCACTCACAGACAGCTCTGTGAGCAAGGACATTTCTACCTCTCTGGCCATTTGTCACTACCTTGAGGCTACCCCCAGCTCTGCTGAGTGAAGGGATTAGGGAAATGGTAGTCATTGAGCAGCCAGGCAGGGTGCTCCTTGCCATGTATGGGTCTCCTTCCTCCCCAACCTCTGTGAGCAAAACTGAGCAGTTCCCCTTGAACAGTGTGCCAGAAAGCAACCAGTCCTGTCTTTGCTTGGCCCTAGGTATGTGAACATAAGCTCTTTGGTGTTCAGCATGGATTCCCAGTTCCTCTGTGCTTCCAGCAACACGGAGACTGTGCACATCTTTAAACTGGAGCATCTCACTGACAGGTGAGGGGGTTAGCCCGGGTTAACCTGCCTGCCCCAGGGCTGTGTCTGCTTCAAGCGTCTGCCTTTGTGCAACTGGCCCCCATTTCCTCACCACGTACTCCTCATGAGCAATACCAGCTGCAAACCGCCTCCTTGGCATTGTGTCCCGTGGGATTGACTCCTTGGGAAAAGCTACACACTGCATCTCTGCTGCCAGCCTGTCCAGGCCTGCTTTGGGTTTATTAGCTGCCAGTGTTCCCTGCCTCCTTCCCGAGTATCAGGCTAGGCTGGTGCACAGTGTATGCCAGTGCTCCAAAGAAAGCCTCTGTGTCTCTGGGATCAGGATCGTTTTGGCTGTTCCTGATCTGTTTTGTCATGGCTGACTGCAGTAGCCCCACTGATGCTGCTTTGTGACCCTCTCAGCCGGCCAGAAGAGCCTCCGACCTGGAGCGGTTACATGGGAAAGATGTTCCAGGCTGCTACCAACTACCTCCCTGCTCAGGTTTCGGGCATGATGAACCAGGATCGCGCCTTTGCCACTGTCCGCCTGAACATCTCCGGACAAAGGAACATCTGCGCCCTCTCCACGTACGTATTGACGCCTGCAGCCCCTCTGCCACCCCGGCTTGCGAGCAGACACAGCTATCTCTGCCGAACACCACTGCCGCGGTCCTTATCTTGCCCCTGCGCCGGCAGAGCCGGCAGCACGCGTACGTGCTGCGTCCGTGTGCGGATGTGTTTGGACTCGTGGTGCTTTTCTCATTAGGATTCAGAAGCTGCCTCGGCTGTTGGTGACTACGTCAGACGGACATCTCTACATCTATAACCTGGACCCGCAAGACGGAGGGGAGTGTGTCTTAATTAAGAAACACAGGTAACTACCTCCAGGCACATCTGATACGGAGGCTGATCTTTTAAAAAAATAAGGGAAATTGCACTTGAAAGCAAAAAATGGAGCTGTAAGAGCAAGAACCTTAGAACTGACTGTGGTTTTACCTGCCTGATCCAGCAGACGTGGGTGGGATCCACGTCAGACGGCAGGGATGGGAGGTTTCTTGCAGGAGCATCCAGAGACAGCTCTCTAGGCAGCTGTGGGACATCACAGCTTAGACAGCAGAGGTGGGCAGGCTGTGCCTTAGGAGATGCCTCCAGCAGCAGAGTGTTGCCCACCATGGTAGCAGGAGAGCAGAGCAGGCCTTGACATCTCGTGGGTGCTGGAGAGCTGATTTTGGGGGTAGGATGGTGTGGAGCGACACTGGGAGCTTCCCCAAACAAAATCCTGCAGAGATGCATGCCCTTGGTGCCAAAACAGAGTCTTCCCTGCTGCTGTTCAGCTTGTATGCAAACTTGATTAAGCACATAATTCCCCCCCGCCCCGACATGCATCTGGACCACTTGGCTCCAGATGTGAAGCCTTTGGGGTGGGGTGTGACGTAACGTGCTCGAAGCTGGGAGGTGGCCGACAGCCAGGAAAATGCCAACAGCTTTTTGGAAAGCCACAAAACAACAGCCCTTCAAAGCTGCGCTGTCCAGTGCGCTCCGGCCACCCCCACTGCCCTCAGACACCGCTGACGCCCGCCTGCTCCCGGCCCGGCCCCTCTTAGCATCAGAAGACCGAAAAGAGCCCTTGGGTCATGAGTGACGTTGCATCACACTCTATCTCTGCTCCAACTCCATCCTAGACTAGCCAGCGCTGCTTTTCCCATCTAGCCTGTTCCCCTTTGGAGCCCCCTCTGCGATTAGAAACACTGTTTGCCTTTGTAACCTAAAGCTTTTGTGGTCAGTCTCTTCTATTCTCGTGCCAGCATTGTCCTCCGGCTGAAGTTGTGTTTTCCCTATCTTCTGCTCCCCCGTGCCTTACTCAGAGGGCACAGCGCTCTCCTGCCGCGCTGCTGGGGCTGCAGGCAGTGCCTGTGTGCGGTGATGTCCTTTAGGGAGCTGTGGATGCACGTGCCTGTCTTAGCCGGCGCTGGGGGAGGGATGGTTGGGATCAGGACTGACTCTTCTTCCCTCTCTTGCTCCTGTTAGTCTGCTCAGCTCAGGAAAGATGGAGGAGAACAAAGAAAACGACCTACGGCCTCCGTTACCTCAATCTTACGCAGCGACTGTAGCCAGACAAAGCACAGTGCCTTCAACTTCGACCATGCCAGGTAAGATCTGCCCTCCCTCGGGGTAGGGCAAGGTGGGAAGTCTCCCAACTCCCCGAGGGTTCAACCAGAAACACCACTTGTGCAGCGCAGATGGGGGCAGCAGGACTCCCTGGAGCTCACCCGGTTCATCCCCTGCCTCAGAACCAGGCCAGGCATTTTCTCCTCGGCCCCCGGGACCCCTTGCCAGTGCTTCTTCTCGCGCAGAGCCGCACCGCAGGCGGGCCCGCTGGCAGGGCACTGACCGTGTCCGAGCTCGCAGTCTGTCGGAGCACAGCTGCTCCCCGGCTGGTTTCCAGGAGTTGAAACCGTGGGTGCGAAGTCAGATCTCACTATTTTTGTGGCACAGTTACTACAGATTCTCCCCAGCATGTTACACCTTACTCTAACGAAGCCGGCACTAAATTATTGCAGGAGAAGACAATCTCCTTATATTCCCAAGTCTAGCAGCTGCTGCCTGGCTGGTTTCCAGGAGTTGAAACCATGGGTGCGAAGTCAGATATCACTATTTTTGTGGCACAATCACTACAGATTCTCCCCAGCGTGTTACACCTTACTCTAACGAAGCCAGCACTGAATTATTGCAGGAGAATACAATCTCCTTATATTCCCAAGTCTAAAGGGTCACCTACAGATGTGGATCTTACTCTGGAATTGGTGCTTACATTCATGGTGGGAGGAGGAGCGCTTCTGCCACAGGGGCTAGCCGTACAGTCCATTCCCTAATCCGTTGTGTCGATGGAGATACCTTTCCTTCTGCAGTCCCCCAGTGCTCTGCCCAAAAGCCAGAGAAAGCAGCTCTGTGCTGAAAAGGTGACAAAATAGTGTCTCCGCTGTTTGTTTCCAGCCCGCTTCCATCCATTTATCCATAACATCTTGTATTTTTACTTGGACAGGTTATTCGGAGGACGGTGGTGCCCTGCGAGGAGAGGTTATCCCAGAGCATGAGTTTGCAACTGGACCAGTGTGTCTTGATGACGAGAATGAGTTTCCTCCTGTGAGCATTCGGGACCCCTAAAACTGCAATTCAGCCCTCATCCTAAGAAGAAAGTATTAACCTCTGACAGAAGAGATACTGTTGCCCCCACCTTGTCCCAGCTCACTGTGAAGCCTAAAATAACTACTTAAGTTACAGGGGCAGTGCCAGGAAAAGTACATCCCCGCTAAATGGCAGCTAGGGATGGGGCAGAGATGCTCAAACCTCATTAGAGATGGGTCTGAACAAACTAGCTGAATGAGGTGCAGATGCAGTGACGTTCAGAGCCAGCTTTGTGCCTTGCGCAGATCTCTAGTGTTACCAGGTTTGATTTGAGCAAGACCATCATTTAGAAATAAAAACTTAATACTCCCTGTTGCATTTACAGTCGGTTGTAGTAGTTTATGGAATGCAACTGGGACGTACCTGAGCCTCACCACTCTCTTCCTTTCCAAGCTAACTGCAAGGGAAACTCCTTTCCCAAGTACAAAGATGAAGGGTGTAACAGAATTTTTAACTGGTTTATGATTTTACATGGCACTTTCTCAGTTACTGCTGGAAGAAGATACTGGTTTTTAAAATCTAACCTAAGCCTGGCAGTGTCCTTCCGGCTCCTTTTGCTGTCGTGCATTTACCGTGTTACGTGTCTAACCCCTGCCTGGGCAGATGTTGGTACCCTGCTGCCGTCGGGTTACCATCAGCGGTGTCTCCATAGCAGTAACGCATGAGCACAGCGGAATATCGTAATGGAGTTCGAGTTGTAGGCTTGGCAGGCTTTGGCATCCCTTAGTCTGTCTTTACGTCCCCACGGTTGGAGTTTTGCCTGAAAAGGAAGCAGTAGGGATGTTGTCGGGATCGCAGGAGGTGTTCCGTACGCTGAGGCACCTCCTGAGGCAGAGTGTTGTTTCGGTAAGAGGGCGGCTGGCTCACGACTCCCTTTGAAACAGCACGACCTAAATCCCACTCAAATCCCATCAACCTTAGCCCAGTTCTCTTCCGTTACCTGCAGCACAACCTGCTGCAGACAGGGCAAGAGTTTTCTAGCTGTCCCGCTCCGTTATCCAAGAAGGATATTTGAGATGGCCCTTCTCTGGCCAAGGTCGTGTGGCCACGGGGAAGCTGGTGGCCCGGGCACCTGGAAGGAGCAGCAGGGCCAGAGAGAAATCCTCTGCTTCCTTCTGGTCAACCTGCTCTTGACCATGTGGCTTGGGGACAAGCAAATGCCAGGAGGCAGGAATCACGCTGCTCCTGAATGCGCTTTCCTGCCGGGACTGAGCCGTAGGAAAGCAGCCCCAGGCCCTGGCTGTAACAGCAGCGGGCGCTCTCCTGAAACGCACTTTGATGGTCAGAATCCTGGGCTGTAACCGGCCTGACGGAGCAACCTACGGCTGTGACGTTAGGGAGGGCAGGCGCTTCCCAGAAATACTCCCTGATGCGGGCGGCGTAGCGATGGGAGCGCCCAGGTGGAGTCTCGGCCGCTCGGACGGGAGCTGTGCCCCGTGTTGGCGGTGTTTGCCGTTAGGTCTATACCCGCTGCTCTGCTGGCGAGCGCGGCGCTGGCTCCCGCTGCGTCGGGGCACATGGGCTCGGCCGGGATGTTTTGATGCTCTGGATTTCACCGAACTTCGCTGTTGTCGCCGCGCTGAGACGTTGGGTCTCAGTGACGCGCTCAAAGGGGGTTTCAGGCATCGGTCGCTTGTGTGCGGAGAAGGAGGGAGAGAAAACCTGACCTTATCCAACACAAATGTTTTGACAGCGTTCTGCTTGGCGGAAACATGGGAAGGGTTTGGTTTGTTTTCCAGTGTGCAACAAAAAAGACATTTAAAAACCTCAAAACTTGTGACAAGATGGAATATTCACCCGCAGCCCACGCCACGAGCACGGCTTTGAACTCAGACATACTTTCGGAGAAGCAGCAGTGCCCGCACCCGGCAGCTCCTCTCCGTTTTGAAACATCTTGCCTTCCCCTGACCTCCAGCAGAACTCCAGAGGCTCAGCAGCGAAGAGCCAGGGAAACAGCTTCAGCCTCCCACAGAATCTCCTGCTGACGGTCGCAAACTGCCTCTTCGTTAAACGGAAGGAGGGACGGGTGAGAGAAGGACAAGAAGCCCAAGGAGGGCTCATAAAAAGTGGCCTCAGCAGGGGCGAACGCGGATGTTGGCGCTGATGGAGCGCGGAGCGATCCTGGGCCGAGAGGGTTCCCTTGTGCCGATGGGGCGGATCAAGCGCTCTCAGCTCCTTTGACACGGACAGGCCTCGGGAATTACAGGGAGGCACAGCAGGCTGACGCTGGGGTGAGGAGAGGGTGCGGGGCCACCCGTGCTCCGGGTCAGAAGGCTGCACGGGGTGGGCAGAGCAAACCCAGCTCTGGCTCCAAACGGTTGTGGTGATGTTTTCTGTTACCTGCCTACACGGCTGCCGCTTTCCTGTGCCTTTGTTGGCGTCGGTGACATTTCCTGCCATGTCGGGAGCTGTTGGTTCGTGTTTCGGGCAGCTCCGCTCTGGGGAGCTGCCGCAGTGGCTCTCCCCAGCGAGGCGCAGTCGGAACAGTTTTGGGGTAGTGCTGTGAGGTTTGAGAAAAGGAATCCTACGGGATTCAGTGTGCGAGATGGCCGGTGTGGACCCGAGGGCTGCACATCAGGGGATCTCTCTTAAAACTTGTGGGATTCCGAAGGAGAGGTGATTTCTTCCAGCAGATTCCTCGATGCTTTTCCAGGCGTACACGATCCACCCTGCATTTGGCTGCACGCCGAAGCGTGTCGGCTTCGGGACCGGAGCTGACGTGAAGGCTTTGTCGGGAGAGCCATGTCCTTGAGTTGGGAGGATCGTGTACAGCAGTCAGCTCGTCCAAGGCAGCTTCCCCTCACCGATATGGTCTTAAAAAACAACCCCCATCGATTTTTGGCTACCTCCAAAACTGTTTGGGCAGCCTGCCTGTGCTGCCAGAGGATGCTGCCCCTGCGTGCCTGTGGCTCCTGCCTGCAGCATTCCTTACGGGATGCGCAGGGGGGAATACAAACTTCCCCCAGCAGTGAACAACAGCCGTCGGCAGCTCCTCGCTGCAGCTCCCGCTCCTGCCTGCTCCCTGGAAGGATGAGCAGGACCACGAGCTCCAGCAGCTGCCCTCACCACCACGACATCCCCTCCCTGGGAGCACTGCGGTCTGCGCGGGGGCGCATTCTGCCCCAGCGTGGGGTCCGCACACCGCCCCGCTGCTCCAAACCATGGGTCTTCGTACAAGCAGCCAAGCTGCAGATGCATCTTCAGCCCGCGGGACTGGTATTGGCCCAAGCTCCTCCTGGCTCTTTGCTGGATGGTGTTTCTCTCGTTCCGTTGCGCGGGTGTGCGACACTAATGATTTTACACGATTGTTCGTTTTAGCAGCTGGCTGTTAGCAGAGGAAGGGCAATGGACTTTGCAGTGGAGCTCTACTAATAATCATGTCTGATGGGGGATGAGCAAGTTGGGCAGAACCTGACTGGCCTCTTCTGCCCTGCTGGCTCAGACAGGCATTTTGGGCAGCTGGGGCTTGCAGGATTATGCCCAGTTTACCCAAACATGATCTGAGGTCTCCTGGGAAACGTGCAATCCAATGCCAATGCCCTGTGCCTCAACACTGGGCAAGTGACAGCACAGTCTCCAGTCTCCAGTCTCGTCCCCTGCCACCAGCAGCTGATGTGGAGCTGCTCCGGATCCTCGCTGCTGCGTTTCTTCCAGGCGCCTGCTTTACACTCTCGCCCAAAGGGTTTGCTGATCCTTAGGCTAGGCTTTCCCTCTCTTAACCCGGTCTAACATGCAGATGCTTAACCCTGGGCTCCGTCTGGAGACGCGGTGAGGCCCAGCACGCACCTTTGCCCTCCCGCCATGCCAGGAGCCGAACTTTTTGGGAGACTTGGCCAGGCAGAGAAGCCTCACCCCCAGTCACCCAAGTCCCGCGAAGCGTGGCTGCGCTCAGCCCGGTGCCAGCTACAGACAGGGCGCACTTACCACCCGCCCCGATGGTTCCCGTTCCCAGGACTGCAAATTTGGGGAGGGGGAGAGTAAATAAACCACTCACAAATCTGCCTTTGAATGGAAAGTAAAACACTGCCGGACATCCCTCCCCCTTCTCCCCCATGTGCGTAAAACCAACTTGAAACACGCCCTGTTGCTGGGAAAAGTAAGGCCCTTCTGTTTTGATTTTGGTAGATAATCTTGTGCCGTGGAGGTCAGCCGGGCGAAGCGAAGAGGTCGTGATGAGAAGCAAACATCCGCGCTTAGGACAGCTGCTGGGAAGCGCTTTGGAAAAGCCAGGAATTTCGAAGAACAGATTTGTGAGTCCCCAAGGAGAGAAAAAATAAAATACAAGGTGGGCCACTGCTTTTTTCCTACGGTTTGTTTAGGCGAGTGCCTGGCCCCGTTAGCCCCTTGTTTTAATTGTGTCCGGGTGGGTGTCAACGTACTGTATGCGCATCGCTGCGTTTAACAAACTCTGTTAGAACCACAGTGTAAATGCTAATTTAATCAGATTTGTATGTAACCAGAATTTTATATACCCGTTTGTCCCTTTTCTAATTTATGCCGGTTTATGTGTATAAATGTACTTAGAGGAAGATATATTAAACTTATGTCTTTGTACAGTATATACATCCTATTTTACCCAGGCAAAGTATTTTTGCAGTGATATTAGAGATGCTGTTTGCTGTGTTGGAAGAGAATAAAGTCAGGGTCTGGCCCTGGCAGCTCGCTGCCGTGCTCCTGCTGTTCTTTGTGGGGCCCTAAAGATGTCAGCCTTGATTTACGAGTGGGGGAGTGGGTTCGAGGGGGCTGGTGCCTGGCCGGAGCTGCTGCCTCCCGCTCACACCGGTTCCCTCACTGCTTCCCCAACGAAGCGTGGAAATCCGAGTCCGGAATTGCCGCAGACAGCCCCGCTCAGCTGCTGTGAAATCCCGGTGGTTTCTTAAGTTTCAGTTGCACCTTCGATTTCGCCTTTGCAGCTCCCCAGGCATCTGCCCAGAAACGGCCCTGTACGCGCAGTTCGGTCCCATCTGCGCCCCTGGCATCCCGTTGGGATCGGCAGGAGCAGCTCCTCTGCCGGGAGCCCTGCTCTGCCGGGATGCCTCGGGGCCGGGAGCCTGCCCTCCCCAAGAACGCCGTTGCACCATCGGCCTTGCCATGTGCGGTTGAGCGGGAGCAGCTACCCCAGCGCCGCGCTGCACACCTTCCCGTGCCTTCCCAAAACCAGCCTTTTCCATACACTGGGAGGTGGGTGGCA
>NW_010224494.1:21270-21605 GCF_000690775.1 Eurypyga helias
TGGTTCGGAGGCTGCGAGCCCTGTCCTGCCCTGCCTTCTGCTCCCACCAGCAGCTCCTGGAAGGTCCATTTTAGAGAAAAGCCAAGCGAATTTTCCAAAGGAGTTCTCTCCCAAATCCAGCTCTCACAGAACGTGGTTTTAATCCAAGATCTGGCTCTTCCTCAGCTAAAGGGCCCTACAAAAGCCTGTCTCCTTCCACGTGCCCTGAGCCACCAGGTAACCCTGCTCCTCCGCAGCAAAGGGGACTCTGTGTGCTCACAGACCCACAACTAACTCACCCCCTGCCCCATAGCACGGAGCCAAGGGGACCGCAGCCTCCATCCCTCTCTGCAGCC
>NW_010224494.1:21810-24784 GCF_000690775.1 Eurypyga helias
CAGCAGGGAGTTGCTGCCGGGTCTGTGGAGTAATCTGCCACCGAGACGTTGTCCGTTGCGATGTCCTCCAGAGCTTGGGCGTAAGCCCTGCTGACGGCAGGCAGCACTGCCTGATACTCCCGGGATGCCACGTCCAAAGGCTCCTGCTCCTGGATATCGCGATCCAGATTGAAAATGAGGGGTGGCTGGTGATGCTCAGCTGGCCCAATGCTCCCGTCACAAGCCATCGCCCCTCCTAGGGAGGAAACGAGAGAAAAACACGGGAGGCCCAGGGATCAGCTCTGTACTCCCCACCCATCTGCGAGGGACCGGTCCCAGCACATCCCGGCTCTGGGGGCCTGGGTCCTGCTGCGAGTCCGAGAGTGCTTCCAAGGCCACAGCCCCGCAGAGCCCATTGCACGGACACGGGAGCTCATCCTTGTGAGGTTTGCTCTTCCTGACTTAACCTGAGTTGGTTTTCACCCGTAACTGCAGAGAGCCAAGAATTCCAGAAGTTTTTTCCCAGACTCGATGGTCTCTCAAAGGGACACGGTACCTGTGGTGTAAAACGCCTTGTACTGAGCCAGCCGAAGCGTCTCTATCTCGCCGACCTTCCCGGCTGCCCCACTGTTGGGGTGAAGCAGAACCTGAGAGAGAACAGAAAAGTGCCCGTCAGCCCGCGGCAGGGAAAACCTGCTCTGGGAGACCCGTTCCCAGACCACGTCCCACCCCTGTGCACACTCAGGGACACCATTTAACCCCTGAACTCTGAGCAACCAGCCGTGTTCTGCTTGCGGAAGGGTGGGATGACGGCAAAAGGGCACCGGGAAACCAGCATCTGTCTTGTGCCTTCCTGGCCCTGGGAATTTACCTCCCCATCCCTGGGAGTGTCCAAGGCCAGGCTGGATGAGGCTTGGAGCAACCTGGGCTATGGAAGGTGTCCCTGCCCATGGCAGGGGGTGGGGCTGGGGGGGCTTTAAGGTCCCTTCCAACCCAAACCAGGCTGTGATTCCATGACAATTCTGCTGGAAGAAAGGGATCAGGAAGTTGTGGGGGCTTTCAGCAGAGCGGGGCAGAGTATTTCAGAGCTGGGAGGGTCTCAGGTGCTCTACGTCCCCCACCACTGCCCGCTGCCAGCAAGACACCAATCTCCCCGGTGCCCAGGGCTCAGCGCGTGGCAGGGACATCCAAGGGCTCCAGCTGCTCAGCCCCAGGCGGAGGGTGAGCTCACGCACGGGGAGGTGAGGTGCTGGAACATCGCTCCCCGTCCGTCTCCGCCGCTGACTCACCCCGCTGCGCAGAGCTCCCTTCCCTAACAACAGCAGTCCAGGCACCGGGAATGGGGGTGAGGAGGAAGGGAAGGAAGGGCAGGGTGGGTTGAATCTCTCCCTTTCGGTATGTAGGACACTTGATCCGCACAGGACACTGCTTTGGCACACGGGAGCGAGAAGACAAGTGAGCCGGACAGTTCAGGCGGCCGGTCAGACCGAATCTGCGTGGAGCCAAAGGCTGATGAGTCACCCGAGGTTTCCTCCCTGGGAATTGAGTTTAAAAGTGATTCAAGAAATTTCCACTGTGCTAAAAATTAGAAACATCTGCCGAAGCCGTAGGCAGCTGCGGTGCCAAGTTTAGTAACAGTGTTCGCAGCTGATCCGCATGGCGATGCCTTAGCAGGTGCCCGGCACGCAGCGCCCTGCTCGGTGCCCCGAGGTGTCGCTCCTGGGCTGCCGGGTCCAGATGCAGCTGTTGTCTCAGGCAGGACGGTTGGTAACGCACCCAAGAAATGCCAGGATTTGGGATGAGGGGTGATTTCCGACTGCTCTGGGTTTCCTCTATTGCCCTCCATTGCAAGGCAAGAAGAAAGAAAATTGACAGTCTGGAATTTGGTTTAAAAATCATGTGTTAGGGAAAAAGTTAGGGTGTGAAGTGGAAGAGGTGTAAGGCTGCTACGAGGAGGAAACCCCTGCTAGAGAGTCCCCTTACGCTGAGCCCCTCAGTCACAACAAAGCAGCTCTGGAGCAGAAATCAGCTGATACTCAAGGGCCCTTGGAGCCAAGGAACTGACCCATTTCGTCCGCTTCCAGCCCTAAAGCTTTGCCTACACCCCGTCGCCAGTCGGCGTCACCTTTAGCCGTTGGGATGCTGCCATCTCGGTGTAAAGGCGCTCAAACCTCCCTTGCTACCAACAGGCACATTCCTAAACCTGCCCCAGAAAACCCCATGCTAAGAAAATCTATTTTAATTTACGGCATAATTAAGGAGCTTGTTTCAGCTGAGCTCTTTCAAGAAACATTCCCAGGTCTGCAACCCTTCTGTTGACCCGTGACTGCTATTTTAATTTAAAAAATTATATAGAAAAGAGGAATAAAATGCTTTTCTCCCCAGAAAACTACCGTCTGAACTGGGAGCTCCGGGCTGTTTGCGCAAGCGATCGAGCGCACCGGGAGCAGGCACGCGCCCTCCGCCACTGAGCTAATGGGAACTGCTTATTTGCCTGGCACTCGCACCTTGCTGCGTGTTGTAGGTTGTGTTTATTTTTACTGTAAATAGCCTTCGCCCAGAGCAGGGCCTTGGCATTGCTCTGGCCCCAGCACAGGTTGTGCCAGTTCTGAGCGCGCGGGCCGGGACGCCGGGCAAGGTTACCCCAGGGACCCCGGTTGGGAAAACGGCTGTCGTCATCGTGCGGAAAGCGGGTGCGAGACGAGCGAAGGAGCTGCTTTCGGGAGGGTTTGTGTCAAGGAAAACCCTGCAACGTCAAGGGGCGGGTTGCTATCGGGCGGTCGAGGGGAAAGGCAGCGAGACGAGAGGGGAGGGAGCGGGGACACACGCTTGCTCCTGGCCACCCCTGGGGCTGGAGCAGGGGGGGTGCTGTGTGTCCCCCCAAGGTCACTCTGTCCCGCGGCAGCATGGGCGGCTGGATCGCATCCCCTGGGGATGCCCACCCCGCTCACGCTGCTGGGATGGGCAGGAACAACCCGGCTGTGCCCCCCCAGGG
>NW_010224494.1:24852-25298 GCF_000690775.1 Eurypyga helias
CGCTCACGCTGCTGGGATGGGCAGGAACAACCCGGCTGTTCCCCCCCAGGGCTAATTCCCCCTGAACGCAGCACAACAGCCCCCAGACGCACGGGGCTGGGGGGATGCTGGGGAAGGCCGAGGATCGGGTGGGTGTCACAGCTTGGGACTTTATTCCCTGCTCTGAAACATGCAGGAATGGCTGGTGTGGGCTTGTGCTCCTCCACTGCACCCTGACAGTGCTCCCAGAAAACCATTCCCAGCAAACCATTGCTCCCAGAAAACCATCTGTCTCAGCAAACCATCGCTCCCAGCAAACCATTCCCAGCAAACCATCGCTCCCAGAAAACCATTGCTCCCAGAAAACATCTGTCCTAGCAAACTCTCTCCCCCCAAACTATTCCCAGAAAACCATTGCTCCCAGGAAACCATAGTTCCCAGCAAACCATAGTTCCCAGCAAACCATC
>NW_010224494.1:25438-27964 GCF_000690775.1 Eurypyga helias
ATACCAAACCCCTGATGGACGCAGAAAGCAAATCCAAGATCCCCGCTGGGAGCTGGCTCGCGGTGCTCGCGGGAGGGTGGGCTTTAAAAGCAAACTCAACCTTTATCTGTGGCACTGCTGTTACAGCCACTTCTTTCTCTTCCTTTTTCTTTTGGTTCTGCAAAAATCTTGTGCAACTCTGAGACAGACGCGCGGCCGTACCGCTTGTTCTGCTAACTGCGTTTTTGGGGCTTAAGGGAGCTGTCAGCAGCCCCTTTTGTACGGGCAGAGCTGCAGGCTACGGGGCGGGCTGCCCCGCTCCAGCACGTTCCCCAGCCGCGGCGCGCGACGGGCACGTTCCCCAGCCGCGGCGCTGGGAGAAGGAGGATCATCCTGTCTCCGTCTGGCAAGACAAAGGGGATACAACCAGGTCTGAGCCCCCGGGGTCTTTCGTTTCCCACGCCAGCGCACCTTTGGCGATTGGGAGACACGCCGTGCCGGGCACCGCAGGGCAGGCAAGACCAAGCATCCCCCGGGATGGTGTCCCCCGGGATGGTGTCCCCCAGGACAGCAGGCACAGCCATACCAGCGCACGCGGAGGCACGCCATGCCCTGCAGGGGTGTTTTCACCCGTAATCCCACATTTATGAACAAAACATAAAACAACCCCACATTAATCCAAAAGCCCGGTTACCCCGGTACTCTGAGCTTGGCACAGCACCCAGCTGGCTCCGGCCACCCTCCTCCTCCAAGCCAGGGTGAGGATGTTCCCACATCCAGCTCCGACCCTTTCTGCCCCCCACGTACCTGTTTTAGCTCACAGGTGGTGGGACCTGCTGCCAGGAGGGGGATGTCACCGGAGGGAACCTTGTGCCCCACATCCGACTGCCCGAAGAGAACCGGGGACACGTCCAAGCCGTCGAAGCGCCTGTTGGGGGGAAGCGCCGCCCCAGCCAGAGCCACCAGCGTGGGGAAGATGTCCAGGGTGCTGGAAAAAGAGGTGGCTTTTGTCAGAGCAAGGAGCAAAGATCCCCAGAGGGTGCCCCCAACCCCACCTGCACCCCACAGCTCTTCGCCATGGGGATGCTCGGTGCACCGAGGGCAGGGCACTGCCGTGGAGGGGTGGGCTGGCTGCTTCCCAGCACCCATCCCAACAGCTGAGCTCTGCAGGAGAGGTTAAAACTGTCCTGAAGCAGTGACTGGGCCCTGGCAAGCCCTGGCCCCACACACCTCCTGCCCCAGCTGCTGGCCAGGCACAGCAGGTTCAGCCAGGATCTGCTGCTCCTGGCACCCCCAAATCCCGCATCCGCAGGGCAGGGGCTCAGCAGGGAGCAGGACAGACCCGTCCTGTCCCCCTCCCACTGGGGAAGGCAGCAGGTCACCCTCTGGAGAAAGTGCTAGCACAGGGACTTTTTACGCCAATGACAGCAGATCCCGTCGCCCCAGGAAAATGTGGTCTGGCTTTTGCATGGCGCAGCACGAGCCGGCGCGGCCAGGACGGAAAATGAGCGCGGTGCTGTGTGTGCACTCCCACCAAAACGCCCGTCAGCATTTCCACCGTAAGCCTCCTGGGTTTTTTCAGGGGCCTCAGCCACAAAAATACGCTCCCGGCTCATCCCCGGTCGCTTCCCAGTGAGGACGGATGCAGGGAAGGAGCGGGTGACCCAGCATCCCCCCTGGTTCCGTGGGGATGTGGAGGGAGAGTCTCTGCTTTCCCATCTGCTGCCCCAGGCGATTCCCCACCCTCTGGAACATCCCCACGGCACAAGGGGCCATGGGTCGAGCACAGTCATTGCTGGGGTGGGACAGGGACTGTCCCCACGTCCCTGCTGCCAGCCTCCCCACCCAGCCTGGACATGGGCTTCCCACTCCACCAGCCACACTGCCCAGTGGGGCCTGGGCTTGGCTCCAGTGGGATGCTCCAGTGGGACAGCCAGCTCCCAGCGCCATGTCTGACCCTCACAGCCCCCTCCTGTGAGGCACAAGTGTCCCATGTCCTCCACCCAAGTGCATCCCTCCCTCTCGCAGACACGGTTGTGGGGTGACTCCTCACCTCTAGAAGTAGCCACCCCACACTGGGGGTGTCCCATGGCCCCTGGGGACAGCAGGACATCAGCATGGCCAGGTGACACAGCACAGCACTGCCCTCCGCAGGGACGAGGCCGTGGCATGGGACCTGGCGAGCTGGCAGAGCCACCAGTGCCAGGCAGCCAACATCCAGCATCCCTCCAGCTCCAAAACCCTCATGCCAGCAGCGCGGGGGGTCAGCTGGGGCAAGGAAATTGCTGGGGGAGGCGAAAGCACCAGGTCCCCAACTTGGGGGCACCCAGTGTCCTGCCACCCTGTCCCTGCACCGCCCTGCTCCTGCCCAGTGGAGCGTCAGCGTCATGAGCAGAGAGGAGAGAGCCCAGGGCTTAAGGGCCCCTGGTTCTCCCACTCCACGAGTTTGAATTCAGCTGCTAAGAGACGGCAAGAACAAATAAGAACAAACACTGCAGCGAGGCAGCCCCGGTACGGCGCTCGTGGAGACGGCTCCCGCGGCCAGGA
>NW_010224495.1:0-40023 GCF_000690775.1 Eurypyga helias
CGGCCCTCAGGGCCGTGAGGGGCAAACTGCAGCCCGCCAAAACCAGCGCGTTTCAAGGAACGGAAGAATTAAGAGGCCCCCATTGTTAAATACGTCAGAGAATTATTAAAGAGTAAACAGCACACTTCCGGATGCAAACAGACAAGCTCATTTCAAGGGGAGGAAGGAAACAGCCCTTTCTCCTTGGGGTGTGCCGAGTCCCCCACGTTGAGCTCGAACTACGGTCAAGTTCAGTTTTCAGGCTGCAGTCTCTTTGCTGCTCATCTGCCTCCAATACAGGTGTACTGTCTGCTTATAAGAAAACACTTTATTTCCCTGTCTCAAGTAATCTCTGCTGAGTGGGATACACTTAAAATGCAAGGTGCTAAAAATAAGGATTAAACATGTCCTCCTTAAGGTCTGGCCTCTAATTGCTCTGTGCAGCATCTCAGTGGAACTTTAAGGGGTCTCAAGCAGAGGCTCTTCTGACGCTCCCTATCATCGTGGTGGGGTAAGCTCCCTCACCTCACCTCACCTCAGGAAAGAACTTGACCTTCCTCTGTGCCAAGCTGTTTGCTGGCGTGTGCCTTTTGCTGTGGCGGAGGACAGCGCGATGCCAGGCTTGCAGCAGAATCGCCATGATTCTGTACCGCGACGTTCACGGTACAATCGCAACACCGTCTTGTGAGCGAACATTGCAGTGGCTGTGGTACAACAACCAAGTACCGCCAATGGCTCTTCACCCTGAAAGCTTCTCGCTAACGTATCCCGGAGTAGTCCTTCAACTGTGATGTGAAAGCTGCATATTCCCTTCATCTCCAGCTTTCCAAAAACCACAGTTCCACTGACACAAGGCCACTGACCAGTCCAGCACCACCACCAGGTTCGGTAAAGAGACCACCACCGGAGCATGTGCAAGGTCTGATCTTACCAGTCTCGGTGGGGTGACTCACAGCAGCAGGTTTTGTGGGGAATGCCTGAAGAATCACTAGCCAATTTTTTAATAGCTCTTACTCATGCCATAAAATCTACCATTATTAGATGGCAACTCTACATACATACATGCTCTCACTCATGCAATTTCCACAAAATATTACAAGTTGGGGCATTGAGGCAGTACAGGGAGCTGCTTATGTAGCACTGAGAGCGATGCTGAGAACAAATTCAGCCTTAAACCACAACAAACAACTGAGAAAAGGTATTACACAGCACACAGCAGAAGACCTACAACTTAGCACAAGAGCACCAGTTACTCCGACCCACACCAACATCACCGTACTGGAGTTAAGGTGGGGTTATATGGATGTGATTGCAGGCCAAATTCCAATGGCACCGTAATTCTTTGTTGGGCTTTGACTCGACCGCTCCTACTCAGGCACAGCTAGCAGGAGGTGTGTGTATTGAATGGAGCGGTAACGTGCTCACTTGCAGTGTCCCCCGCTATAGCAAGCCCTCTGGGACAATGCGAAGGGGAGGAACTGCTTGTGGTTTAGCACAAGGAATTTTAATCAAACAGCAGAAAGTTCCACTGTGTCTCAAACTGAATGTTTTAGTTAAATCAATGCCGGCACCTGCCTTCTGCTTGTAATTCACTGTGAGGCAGAAGTCCCTTGGTACTCTAGTAGATATTCTTGCAGTCCTTTGAAAAACCTCACTTGCAACTCAGTAGTTCTTTGATTTGCCATCTCTGGGTAGAATTTGATTCATGTTTCACTCCCTCTTCCCCAGCAAATACCTGCGCTCCAGCTAAAGCCAATCCTTATTTTGTTAGTATTGCCTCTGATTTAAGACAGTACGTTGACTTTTTTGGGAACTTGCCATACTCCAATCTGTCCTGCTACCTTGCATTTAACTAAAAAAATGTATTGTGATTATGATAACGGGGAGACGAGAGGCAGAACCACTTAACCTCTGGATATCAGGGTTCAAATCCAGTTCCAGTAATTTGCAGTTAGGTGCTTTCTTCCCATATAGCTGCTGCAACTCTGGATGACACCGTAGATAAAACTCCCTCCTCCTCCTGGATTATCTTATAAATGGAAGACCCTGGAAGAAGCTACCATGGGAGGCAGGATTGTCCGGGAACAACACAAAGATTTAGTTTGGAGTTAGGGATGTTCAGAACCTCTGAAAATTACCTGAATGTCTTAACGATGTCAGAGACTGCATCTGAGGAGACTATCCTTCCCTTTCTCTAAAGCCAAGGACAGCAATGTTCTCCTTTATCCCAAGAACGACAAAGACTGTTTCATTAACACCTCTGAAGCTCTGCAGCTACCACGCAAATGTCACTGTGCTTTGGAACAGGAAGTACCGTTGACCATATCCCTCCTTCTTACTGCTTTTTTCTTAGTTTTCCTGAAACATTGTCCCAAAATGTTTCCACGAGCCAAGATCTTCAGACCAAGACCATTCAAAATGCTGACATTAGGAAGAAACCAAATGAATGGCAAGAAAAATGAACTCAGGCTACAACTTCAAAGGGGAATTTATGATGTTTGGCACTTGAAGAAACTTAAAAAGAGTCTATTTGACTTAAAGCTCACCCGAATGTCACAGATTAAAGGTCTGCCCTGAGCTCGACCATTAAGAGGATTTTGATCCATATGAGGGACCAGGATGCAGAAGTATCAAGTAAAGAAAAGATGGGCAATAGAGAAAGAATAGGGAAGATGTGTTGGCCCTGTTTTGTGTCCAAAAGTGGCTCTTCTGTTCACTTCATGTGAAAGAAGCAAAGAGACTGAGGAACTTCTAGTTCTTGTTCAGGTCCCTAAACAAGAATTAGGTCCCTCCTTTCTCGCTGCTCCAAAACTTAAGGCCTTTCAGTAGGCCATAGCTACCTTTGAGAGATGAAAATAGGGCAAGAATGAGCCATGACCCCAGCAGAAGCTGCTGAAAAATCCAACCAGTAAAGAGGGTTTGTGGGGCTTTCTCCTTGGCATGTGTTCCTTGTAGAAGAATTCTAGCAGAGTGATTCAGAACCGTCTTACCACACATCTCCCCCCCAAAATCCACCCTTCAGCTTTACATGTGCTATAGCAGAACATTTAAAGGTGACCTTTTATTGAGAAAGCTCACTATTGGCCTGGAAAAAAACCCCTAAATTTCCCCCTACGTATTGACTTCGGCTGAGCTACACATTTATTCTGTGGGAGCGGAACCCGGAATAACAGAAGACAGAAGCAGAAGTGCACAAGCTATACAAGATCCTGACTTTTGAACCTGGAATGTGTTCCAGCTTTTAACACAGCAGAAGAAAAGAACAGGAAAAGTGCTCAACAGCAGAAAAAGCGTTGCTGAGCAGTGCGGAGAAAGGAGCAAGTCATGGGATTACGATTCTTTACTCTCCGTTTTTGGAGGCATGAGCATCAAGATCTCAGCAATATTTCAATCCCTGCACAAGAAGAGAACTTTCATGTATTCCACCTGTCGGGTATCTGACGTAATACCACTGTTTTACAAACCCGAGTGCTGTTAATGCAGTTACCTGCGGGTGTGAATTCAAGGCTTTTCACCAATCAGTGTCATTCCAAGAGCCACTCTCAATTCCATGCAGGATAAAGTTGCACAGACAGGATTAATTTTCAAAAAATTAAAAAATAACATAGTTCTGCTGCGTGCTGCTACTCAAAATTAGTCCTTTAAAAAGGAGAGTGACCGTGTCAGGGCAGAAGGCCTAAGGACATACGCAGGAAGGCCACGATTTGATTGTGCCAATAATCTTTCCGTCTATCACAGCGCATGTAAGAAAGGTCTCGAGCTCCACACAGTCCTTGAGTAAAGATGCAACACTGGCCCTGGTTTTCACACGGTAAACAACAGGTAAAAACAGAATATTGACAGCACTTGGAATTACAATGTGCCATGGTTTGGGCTGAGGGAATACAGTGCTGAAGAGCTGAGCGTTCCCAAACCACATTTACTGTAACGTGCCAATGGCACTGATGTCTCTGTGCCCGGGTCCTTTTTCTCACACTTCTAATTCCCGCTTAGCTTTAGATTCCGTAAGACTTCCCAGGACTGAGAATAAAGGTACATTCGGGGTTTTTCCCTTCATCTAATGAAATGATATTTCTGAAGTTTTTACTGGTGCAAAGAAGCCACAGAGCTGCTACGTAAAGCGTAGTGCTTGCTGCCAGGACCCTGGGTTGGAAAACTGGGCTGGAAAAGTCAGTCATGGCGTTATGCAGACAAAACCTCAAAGCACACCCAACCCAACTATACGCTGTGACGCATTTTAAGCCACGCCGTTGGCAGTGAAGATTAACCAGGGTGCATGCCCTCATCTGCCTCACGGCACTACTCCTTAGGCCTCTAAGTGGACTCTTGCACCAGGATGGACACAGTGTCATGCAGCCCAATCCGGGAACCTGGGCTATCCTCCAGCTTAGACACAGCTTCTGTAAAGCATACAGCTGTCTTGAACTACCCCTTGCTATTTTTTCCATAAAGTAACCTTCTTCCACTAACATGGCAGCATATAATTATTTTCGACAAGAAGAAGAACAGCAGATAAAACATTCAACTTCTACTCGTGATTCAGTCTCAGTCCTGGGACTTTAGAGAGGCTGCAAGGCCAAAACATCAGGGAGGGAACTTCCTCTTTCCCATGTATGTTTAGCTTGAAAATATCTTCTGTACACAGAATTAAACATTTTTATCTTCATTTAAAATGCTCTGAGACTCTCCTTTGATGTTATGTTAGGAACAGGGTGCACTCTGCTTTCACAGAATTTGTGCAATTTGGGGATTTTCAAAGGCATTGTGTTCATTTTCCACCCGTGATAAAAAGCACAGGAGAATTACATCTGAGAACAAACTGTGATTTAATAGAAAGACACAAACTATGAATACAAAAATTGGAAATCAGAAAGGCATCTTCTCCCTCTCTAGAAAGGCATCCCTGCTTTGTGAGGTACTCTAAATTTCAGGAGCAGGGCGCCAAGTAGGGTGATATTTCTCGTCTGCTGTGCTAAAACCATATCCTGAGGGATTTCTGGGGTAGAGTGTGCTCCCTTTAGTTTGCAGGATTCTTTGTGGTATTTACATTACTGCCAAAGTTGTTGATGTAATGTCATGACGGTGGTCTTCTACCCAAATCCAACACGTAATTAATGTGATGAGAAACATAACTTTTCAAGGAAACTTGGGCATGATTTTCTAGAAGGGTTTGGTGACTTCTGGAGTTTGCACTACATACCTGAATGCAAATACGCTTGATTTCCCCCGAGTGTTGTGTGAACAGTTATTATTACTGACCTGGAAATGATTCTGCTCTCCCTGTTTGACTCTCGTTTTTGTCTGGCTGATACGCATCCCTGAAACCAGATGTGCAACACTTGACAGATTTCCATTACTTAAACAAGATCACGTGTGTTCATTATCTCCAGGTCTGAAGCAGTAACAGTTGGTTTGTGCTGCACACTTCACGGGCTTGGCCCGGCACGATGACCAGCGTACGACCAAGTGCGGTGTGCTGTAAGGAAACTGTGTCAAGTTAGGCATCGCCTGGGATATTGCCGCTATGAACCTCTCGAAACGAGAGGAAAGAAAATGTACATTTTATTATTTTCTTTAAAGCGTGCATCTACAATGTGGCAGAACCAGAATCCCGTTGTTAGCAGCAAGGAGGCTGCTCTGCCCAGTTCTAATTCCATCCAGAAGAGTGCAGCAGTATATACCCATGCTGGACGTGTCCCCACAGGACGGGCTCAGAAAGTGGCCAGGAAAAGCCCTAAAAATCACCCACTCCCTGCAGTAAGCCTGACACGTAAAACAAAAGAAATGCCGGTTTAACAACAAATTGATCTCTCTCCGTCGTGCAGGAGGGTAATAGAAAGGGATGGGTGGTGGCGTCAAACAGTGGCTATTGCTCTTTAGCTCTGAAATCAGAGTAATTTACTTTTTATTGCCATTTTGCAGTAAACAAGAAGACTGGTGATGGAGGAAGTGATTGCTTATGAATACCGAAGATTTTTTTAAAAATAAGGAATTTAGGGGTGGGGGAGTATAATGTCATCCAAAAGCTACCTTGGCAGTCATCTTGCTTAGGGACACGGAAAGGGTTTTACAGAACCAGACTGTGACATGTTCTGCAATATCCCAGCACACATCCAAGCCTTCCTTAGCTCAGTTACCGTCACAGTTTTCTTCCGAGGTCGGAAACCGCTGCTGTGATGGCGGCGTAAAACGCCTTTGCAGACCTTTGCTTAAAGTTAGACAGAAAGCTAGAGCTCTGGCTGGAGTCATGCAGGTCTGAGCTCCAGACCAGCTCAGTTACCTGGAGAGAGCCCTTCCCCTCCAGGGCATGAAGAACGCCTCCTCCGGCGCGCACCAGGCTCGCATTCCATCTGCTGAAGGGCACTGGGAAAGCAGCGCGTAAGGCAGTCTGGGCAGCTCAGTGTGAGAGGAGGCACTGGCTCGCTTTCCTGCAGCTGAACTGCGTGGCCCGAGCGAGGGGGAAACCCCCATCGCTTTACCACGAAGAGCAAAAAGGGCAGAAACTGAGACTGCTTTCCAACTGCCCCCTTGCAAGAGTTTTTTCTTCTATCATGACAGAATGCAGGAAAAAGAAGGGAGAGCGGCCTTCTGTGCAACGGGGAAAGGAATAGGAACGTAGAAAGGGAAGCAGAGAATACAGGGATTTTCCCTCTCATCTACAACCTGCAGATCCTTCTCCGTTCCTGCTTCCTCTCCCACGGTATCCTTGCTCACTCGCTGGCAGTGGCCGTTCGTGCCTGCACAGCTTCCAAAACCGTTCTCCTCCGTCCGGTTCCTACTGCTTTCTTCAACACAGGAAGATCTCCTGCCTTTCCGCCACCACTACTACTCAGGAAGGGACCCCTCGTAAAAGACTCTCTCTGCGAATGGTGGTAACATGCAAAAGGACACAAACATCCCCCGCGTGTTAGGAACTCCACGCACTCCGTCGTCCTTCGGAACCTCCCTGTGGACGCTCTCCAAATCACAGCTCCCCCGTCTCATCCCAGCTACCAAAAAAAAGGCTGAGAAAAAGCAAAAGCAGCCTGGAGATCTCTGTCAAACTGCACAGCGGTGAGAGACACCCCCTGCCCCCTCTCCCCTGGAAAGGAAGGAGATGAAGAAATAGCTGAAGGGGAAGGATGGGCCCAGCAGAAGCTGTAGCTCCTCCATCCTTTGTACGCAAAGGGGAAAGACATGGGGCTGTGCTAAAGCGGGGAGAGGCCAAGTGCTGCGAAAGCAAGCTCCGTAGGTATTTCACCCAAATTTGAGTTTTTCCTGCGTATGCCTCGGAAGGCAGAGAGGCTGACAGCCCGTATCAGTCAGGGCTGGAAGCTCAGCGATTTCTGACGAGATAAGCGCGCATTTGCGTAGCTATTATTAACAAGCCCTGCGTTACTGTGCCTGGATGAGGCAAGTTGTTAGTCTGGGGCAGGCTCTGTTCAAGCTGTTGGCAGCCGGGGAAGCCTGCGTGTACCTCTCACTCGCACGTGGCCTCTCTGCGCTCAGGAATCCACCGTACGGTTTATATCATCCCACACAGAGGCGCAGATGTCGGCTTCCCAGAGCGGCAATAACGTGTCTCCTCTCCAGTAAGTTATGTTGTTTTCCTAGCGTCTCCTCTGAAGTCGCTCTGGCTGCTCCTGGTTCTTGCACATCTCTCCTTGCCATACACTCACACGTTTTGTTCTCTTTGAGCTTTTCTGGCCGGAGGCTGTCAGAATGCTATAAGGGATGTCTGTCCAGGTTTTGAACTTGCCTAAAGAGGCTGAGCGCACTTGGAGCCAGCGCTTGACCGACGCAGGACGCGTCTTGTGCTGTCCTACCAGCAAAAGCAATGCTTTCCGTAGTACAGTTGCTCCATCGGGCAAGTAGAAATATAGCTGCAAACCAGCCGTTTGGAGTGGAATTAGTACAACTTACTTGTTCCTTCACAGCACCGCATTTCGAGCTGTTTCGGTAAGCTAGCAATTCCAGAGCGGTGGTAGCAGCCAACATGAGCCGGCGTACTCGCACGTGTAACGTGTGGTCTTTGTCGAGACATGACTCCAGCGTTATGTGCCCTGTTTACTGAATTGAAATTACTCCCAGCTTTTATTACCATAAATGAGAGTGGAATTAGGTTTAGCATGAATATGCAGCCCTGTGCGTATGCAGCTGCGCTACGCGTCGATATCTGCGTGCCTAAATTACCTGCGCAAGGAGTGCGCGCACATTCTGTCACTCTCCTACATCAGCAGATTCGGGTAAGGTAAGTATTTTTCTAGAGAAGGGCTTGTGTAATGACTGTAATTAAAAATAATAATTTTGGAATCAAAATGAGAAATCTGATGGAAACCTTGTTGTCTGCTCGGTTTCGCTGCAGTGTAAGCTGCTCAGGACAGACCTGCACAATACGGTGCTACTTCCAGCTCAAGAAAACGCTTTCTTCTCAAAAAATTAGGAAGCCAGTGCAGTTGTGACTGAAGAAAAGCTAGGACCAGCTGCTTCTGGATTTGCATGGATACAAAGGGGAGGTGAAAAAAACCCAGGATGATTCAGTCCAGCCTCGACAGCCAACTCACTGCTAGCTGGGTTTATGGCTTTAGGCTTCAGCAGGCTGAGCTTCTGGACCTGAAGAACGCTGGTCTGTGGTGGGAGATGTGCAGGCAGGGAAGGAGCAGGAAACACGTTACATGTCTTGAGAAACTTACAGCCTGACTCAAACCCTCAGAAAGTCAACAGGGAAGCTTCACACGTCCTGAAGTCTCTCACTTACGTCATCGCACGACAGGGAGGGCTTAGGCTTTTTCTAGTACACGGTGCTTCTAGGAACGCTTTTCAAGCGGCACATCAACAAGCTTTCCCAGAAAGTGCTAACTAATTTCCACAGTCCACCCCTGGCAGTTTCTTGGACTTGCCACTACCCACTAAGTGTACGGCCTGCACTGAAATTTGTGCGCTTCAGAGGAGCGGTAGAGGCGGGAACTGGGGATAACAGGGTGTATTATGGAAATCCCTGCACTCCACAAGCAGAAACTACAGAAGATTAGTCAACAAAGATTTAAAGGACTGAAGCAAAGAGTCATCCCGCACTTAAGACGTATTTGGATTGGCCTTAATTTATTGAAAAGAAAAAAGAAAATAAAAAAAATTGTGGAAGGATGCTGCTGTGTGGTTCAGTTCACACTGAGGGGAGTCTTGGCAGGGCCTTTGGCAAGTACAGGTCTGACAAACCCTCTCAGTACTGCACGCAGGAGTTGAAAGCAACTTCCCTGCTTATTAAACACGTGCCTCCGCAGGCAGGAACGGCGAGTCATCGGCAGTCCGTTTCACCAGGGTAGGAGAGGAGCGGCAGGGGCACAGTACGAAGGGCTACGGCGCGGCGGTGAAGCTCTGAACCGGCGCAGGATGAGATGAGGCGCTCGGCAGCGGGGGACTGGCACTTCACGGCCCTGCTTCCCTTTACCCGTTTACATGTGAGAGCTGAGGGGTGCCCACAGGGAACGGAGCTGACAGGGTGATGTTTCAACAGTCCGTTTGCAAGTTAGCAACTTCGTGTAATCCGAGGAGTGCCAAAAGGCACGGAGAGCCGGGGGGTGAAGGCAGGGGGAAATTAAAAGCCAGTCTACCTTCAGAAACATGCTCGCTGAGCTTACGTGGAAGTCTCGCTAGCTAGCGGAGTGTTCAAGAGAGCTCTCCAAAGGCTTTCTGAGTAATTTAAAGCTGACTGGAGCACGTTATGCATACTTAATGCAGCTTCAAACCCTTCCCTTTTAGCTATTGCCTTGCCCTCCCCTCAGACGAGGGGACTGGCAGCAAGTGCTGCTCTGAGTAACACCTGTAGCTTGGCTTTCTCTCCAAGCCCCCTTTGATCCAGCCTTCCTTCTCGCTGCGCTGTTCCCTTCCCAGTCCAGGGTGAAACCCTCATCTCACTTGGGAAACGAACGCTCACTTGCGGGCCGAACGGCATCCTTACGGGCCGTATCTCAAACCCTAAAGCTGTTTTTACTTAGCTGCATCTCTAGAACCTACGCTTGCTGCTTAATCGGCAGCTGCCTGGGAACCCTTTTCAAGGAGGACCTGGCACCCTATTTAAAACTCCCTGGACTAAGTCCAAGTCGTTCAGCTGAGTTTTAAGCTTCCCTATTCAATGCAGGGCATCAGACAGGTACGTTCAGGACTTGTTTCCCCACTCTGCTGGGTTTTACAGTGCATAATTTCACTGAAGCTTCATCAGAAACTTCAGCAGCTGGTTTTGCTGCAGTTCTTTTTGGAGCACTTAGCAAGCTGGAGCTGTAACAACAGATCCCTTACACTCCCCGTTCAGAGTGGATTTCTGCAAATACTCCCGCAAGCCCTAGGACACTCGCTGCTGCACAGCGCCACAGGCTTGCTACCACAAACCGGCCAGAATACCTGCGTCCTGAGAAATGGGATGCTCAGATGTGCGCAGTGGCTACCCCGCGGCGTGCACCTGTGCTTTCTCCTTCGGAGTCACAGAGGGATGTCAGGATCTAGTTTTTAAGGCTCTTGTTTTCTAAGGAGTAGAAAAACCCCCAAGATGCAAATAAATAAAATGAAGCAACGCACTTGGGTAGCGGGGCTGGGCGTGAGCAGGCCCAGGTAAAACCTCCCGTAAAGATCTGAGCCTCCAGCTCTATATGCGCGCAGCAGCAGCCAGTGGAAGCTGCTACAGCTCCCCAGACCGACCTTGAAAAGCTCAAACAGTAATGGTACGACCACTGTGAAGTGAGGTTACTTCCTTCAACATCTGTGGAGAATCCGTGGCGCTGGCTGCTGTGCCCATCACACGTATTTCAAACTACCAGGAGATGCTAAGGCTCGGTCCAGCCACGCTGTGGTGTTAGGAGGAGGGAGCTGCACAAGCCCTTCACGAGAGACACGTGCTGGGCTAAGAGTAGCCTCTTCTGAGGAACCTCCCTCTCCAGATTCTGGAGAAACAACAAAACCACCTTGCCAAAATATACAGTATGCATGGGGCCCAAAGTATCTACCTTTCAGCACAGTTCTCGGTATTCCCCTTCTGTTCAGCTGGCGGCATTTAAACTAATCCCTGCCCTTGCTCCTGCACAAAGAGAAGAAATAATCAATACAGTATCTGGCAACATTTATGATGTGATTTCTAATGGCTCGTTAAAGTAATGACACTTCCTTATTATGGAAGAAGTTAGTACCATTGTCAAGACAGTGCTCTCTACAGATGGGATGTGTTTTCAGAGTTGTTACTATTTTTAATAAAAAGTAAGAATAGTAGTTTTTTCAGCCACTAAAGCCTACTTTTCTGAATTAACCAGAGGCATTATCATTTGTTTTTATTAACACATACAAAATTATTAGGGTATACAAATGTGTTTCCTTTTTGGACACAGTGAAAGCTAAATTAATGGGCATTACAGCATTCGTTTACATCACACTTTGTTTCAAAGAAAACCACCATTTATGATTAAACAAATAGGTTTATATATATGTATATATGTAAAAAAAGAGCTTGAAATAGCTGGATAGCAAATCATTGATTTACACTATCGAAGGCTGGGAGCCATTGTGTCTCCTATGACTGTGCCCTTAGCTTTCAAACCACGATATGAGTTCCCGTTTCAAAAACCCCAAACCAAACATCACCCAACTCCCCCCAGAAAAACCCCAGAACACCAGCCCCACCCCCAAAACACAGAAACTCCAAGTGATGGCACAACTTTCCCCAGGCTAATGATTTTTCCTGACAGCTTCAAGCACAAATGGATTATTTTAAATATCACATAAACCTGCTGTAAATTAAAAAAATAGAAGATTACTTTACACAACGCAGGGAAACCATTTCTAGTGAGCACAAACATTTACAACTGTGTCGTGGTTTTTTCCTTGCATAACCCATACTCACACACAAACCAGTTTTCAAAAGAATTCGTGAAATATTCAGTCCACTTCTGCTTCGTTTATACAATATGAAATGGTTACAATACCATAGTATTTTTTAGAATAAGTTAAACATCAAGACATGTGGCAATAGCATTGTACTATTCTTTCTACATACACACGAAATCCAGAAATTCGGTTTATTTTTATTCAGACACAAAAGTGAAGAAAGACCAAGATCCAGTCACACTGGAAAACCAGACTAGTTCCGGAAACTACAAATACTGCAAGTGCTTTGGTAGAGTGTACAGATTGTGCTGTCAGTGTCATGCCTGCAGACTGGAATTCATCAACAGGTCTCAACTGGTGAATTCAAGTAAAAATAATAAAAAAAAAGGTACTGTAAGACTTGCTTGCTTCTTTCTTTTTTTCTGGAAACGGTTCCATCAAAGAAGATGCACCACAAGCACACACACAGCGCTTGTATGATGCGACGGCAAATTAAATATTAAAATGTTTTTTAAGTACAATGCAAGACCAGTCTTCTTAAGTGCATAGAGCATAATGCAGAATACTGTTAATTACAGGGAGAAGTACAACGATATCCAACGTTTTAACATACTGAACAATGTTCTCACAAAGAAAGGTGTGAACGAGAATAAGCATTCTTCTATTCCCAAGACCAACAAGGTCTTTTCTCCCCCGCCAGTAAGAGAAGCAGTAAATGCCGGATCATGAGAGCGGCCGACCGCATCCGTTTTCTCTCTCTCTGGATACTTGGTTGGGGTTTTATTTCTCCTTTTTTTTTAATTCCCCTTATTTGTAACAAAACTTTTTTCTTCCTGGAAGTGGAACTCAAAAAGTGCATTTTAAATGAAAGGGTTCATTTCCCTCCTATTTTATGGATGCATTTCCTGTGGTTTAGAAACTGTATCTTAACCTATTCATTCTCCCTAGCACTGCAACGCATCGGAATGTCTCGGATTTACGCAGGCAACCCCGTCAACTTAGGCAGCCCCTCCTTTTGCAAAGCAAATGGCATTAAATGCTAAGAAAGCCAAAATACTGCAATCTGTATTCAAGTGAAATGCCAACCGACAGAGTAAGGACTGGAGGACTTTCAGAAGATTTGGACTGTGCGCAAAGTCTTCCCAAATTCGTATTTGATCTTTTGGATTTTGGGATGAACTGCATGTACCATATTCAACTAATACTGCAAGTCAGCTTCAGGCTGTGGTCTCAGGAAGGAAATGGTAGCCCCAAAACTCTCCACGCAACCAGCGGAAACTCGCCCCAACTGTTACTCGTTTCTCAGACGACACAACAACTCATTCAACATGTAAACACAAAGGATGACGGGTCTCATTTGAAGCTCCTGTTGTGGCAAGTAATACTTCACAGGTATCGGGAATCACATCTCCGTATCTCCCCCATTTCTAAGAATTCTTTTCCTTACAAAAACTTTAGCTATTTAACATCAAACGAAACGATTTCACAGAAACTACAGCACCGAACTTGGCTAACTGAAACTGCTGGAGAGCACACACAGGAGAAAAGAATTTCACCATGGTCGTGGAGCGGGCTAGAGGTCAAACGAGTTTAAATAAAACTAACGTTAACACATTCCTCAATTGAAATGATTAATTCTTAGCAGAAATAAATTAAGATCAGCATGATCTTACTGTAGGCTAGTTGGTGACCCAGCCAGGCTTTTGTGCAGGTTAGGGTTTTGACTGTGCCTGTTCCGACTGCGAACGGATGAAAACATCGTGTTGCAACCCGGGACTTTACATTTGTGGAGCTGGCGGAGATGCACAGTTTTGTAATGAGCCCTGAAAGTTCCTTTATTACTGTAAGTTTTTTGGCATATATGACAAGCTATTGGCAAACTGGAAGGTAAATTTGTAAAGTTTTGATTAGCTTTCTCCATTAAAGCACAGTCTTGGTAGAGTTCATCACTGGGCATCAGGCTGGATCCTTCACAGCTTTCATCACTGTCGTCCAAGGGCACAGTGCATATTTCACTTCCTCCGTCAGAATCCCAAGAAGAATGAGCACTGCTCTCAGATTTAATGCTGGAAGTAGTGCTTAGGTCCAGAACGGCTCCATCACTCAATGGATCGTATCCGTAACTCTCAGAACAGGGTTCTCTAATTTTGCTCATTGGAAAAACCAAGCTGCCTGTTGTGTTCATTCCTTTGAAGATTACGGAAGTGTGTCCAACGTGTGGTTTTAAAGAGACATCTTGACAAAACTCCTTAGCCATGTCTTTCAAGAGGTATGTTGCATTGAAATGGTTGTTGAATTCCAGTGTATCTTTAGTCAGAAGCTTATGATGAAGATTTAGGTTTGAACTATGTCTAGAAGAACAAAGACAAGCTTAGCAAGAAAGTGTTTCGCCTCACTTAACAGCCGTTTCATAATGATCATTAACAAAGAAAAACACAATCAGTATTTAGTAGCATGCATGAACTGCAGACTTCCGATCTGACCAACTGCCACGCTGGGAGCGCGCACGGATGATTTACACATGTGACTGGGGATCTGAACTTGCCTGCACTGGCATGTATCAGAAACAACGCTACGGAAAGCGACGTTTCCGATTCTTTCCTGCATTGTGGAGGGCTGTCTGCTCCACGAGCTCTAGTGCTGGGCCTAAAGGAGTTGGGCGGCAGACTAAGTACCTGTACCCTGAGCTGAGAGCAGAGAACGGACTGAAGGGGGGAAGAAACGGGATTCTTCCCCTACAGACAAAGCAGGAAAGGAGTGACACCCAAGCCTGCAAAAAATACTGACGATCTCAAGTACTGTAAGCACGTGTCAGGCTGCAGCTGTACACATCAGTACAGAGCTTTTCCTTGACAGGAATTTCCCTTAAAAAAGGAATATTGCATTTTACGCAGTTTGCCGTTTTCGAATGGACATACCTGGATTCAGTTTAAAACCACCAAAACATACCAAGTCACTGCTCCCTGTTCAGTACTATCAACCAGCTCACTGGGAACTCGCAGGCTCTGGCCAGAGGATTCCGTTTATTGCAAGACAGGGAAAACGTTCATTTTCCCCCTTACCTTCATGGTTTAATGCAAACCATGAACTGTTCAAAGGGGCACAGAAATACTTTCTGCTTGCCGTCACAGCACTCTACATTAAAGTCTAGAAACATCCGCCAAGTTGTTGCAAATAACTACCGTTCTGCACAAAGCTTGTGGACTGTCTTGGGAGTTGCCTTTTGTTTTAAGAAAACATTTTCCAACAGCACCTATGTTAAAACTTAACTGAATATATTGGCCTGGGAAGGAATTTGTGGCATGTGAATGCAAATCTTACTGCTGGCCGCCTTTCCTGTGGCCCGTATCACGATTACAGAGGAGAGGAATTCACATCTGGGAAGAGGCAGGCAGCAGATCAGGGTACGAAGCCTGCCAGCAGCCGATGGATCTGTGCATCTCAGATGCAGCGGCCAGTCCTCAGAGGCTGGCTCATCTTCCCTCTGGACTGCATCAGCTGGCTCCAGTACTCCTAACAGATCACGGACAATCTAAACCTCGTGTCACTCTGAACTGCTACCCAGGCGTGCTTCCCGCAGCCCAAAGCTGCTGGAACACCGTTACAGGCGCGTTGGAAGGCTTCACAACCCTCAGCGGCGCTATCACAGGTTTGGTATCACGCACCAATTCAGATGGATCGCTGATGGGCAACCGTGAAGTTTCAGCTCTTGTTTCTCAGCCTACGTGCATAGTAGGCCGAAATAAAATGCTTTACAACAACACAATACTGCAGCTAACAGTAAACCGGATCAAGCTCAGGGTACGGTGGAGGAATTAGGAGGTAATCTCGCGTAAAAGCGCTGCCGGTGTGGCTACACACCAGACAGCGTTAGCTCAACTAGCACTGTGTAAGGCTGTGCTGACAGAGAGTAATCTCGCTTTTCTTATGGGCTTTTTCCCACCAGTCTGTTCAAAATCCTTGAGTAAAGCAAGGACAGGGACAAGTGAAGATTTCATGAATGGATCTCATTGCTTTTTCATTAATGAATGCTGCATACATTAAAACACACATGAAAGTACATATTAAACATATACATCCACTCATGCACCTACTGGAAAATTGCTGAATTCATACCCTCGTGGCTTTCCCTTTACATTCTAAAGCATTCTTTCAACTACGGCAGTCTTTATCAGTTATGAAATTTTCATGGCTTTATTTAGTACCTCGTACTCTAGTGGAAAGGAAATGCTTCTTTCAATGGATTTTCATTTCATGAATGTTCTGATAAGTTATCGTACCTGTTATACGAGGATACACAGAAAATCTTTGCAGGCTCCATTCCTCAAACAGTCATTTTAATTTCAAATTAGGCTCCATTGTGATGGTAAAATAAATACAATTTTGTTTATAATTTTCTTACCTGTCTCGACTTCTACGAGAAGGGAAAGCAGCATTACAGCCCTCAACTGTGCAAATATGCATTTCTTTGAGATGTACATTTTTGAAATGCATTTTTACACTGTAAGGATTTTTAAAAGTCTTCTTACAGATGTCACAATGAAAGCGGCTTTCTTCCTTCTGAATCCCTAGTGCATGTTGACTGACATGATCCATATCTTTAGAGTCTTCAAAACAAGGAATGGCAGCACCCCTGTTTGACAAAGTGCTGAAAAAGCCCCCGGTCAGCAAGTGGTGTTGCAATTCAGGGCAGTCGTTTTTAGGAATCCTGCGCTTCGACTGCTCTTTAATATACATGGGGGGTTCAGTCATTGGTTTTATAACATCTTTGTGGTGGTGTTTTGGATCTTCATATATAATCTCATGGGAAACTAATGGTTGGTTTTCTTCTGGTTTAACCTCTTTCTCACAGTGATGCAATTCATTCTCAGAGATATCCTTGATGTGTTTGTTACTTGGTGCAAAGACAGAATCAAAATACTTTGGGCCCTCTACCCCAGAGACAGATTTCCATGAATTACCTGAATGGGGGTGCTTTTCCACCCTGTCGGTCACCCGCTTCTCTATCTTATGCTCACAGGTCTCGAGCTCGCCATCGCTTACCACTTGCAGACGCGTATCGTCTTCAGAACTGGCAACGTCACTACTTTCATGAGGTGTCTCAACAGCTTCTTTCTCTATCTTAATAGGCATACTCGATTTACGAGATTTCTTCTTGGGAAGCACGTCAAATGGCAACTCATTTGAAACAAGCTGCTCTGGTATTGAGGAAGAAACAAGAGGCAGGGAAGGAAGAGTACCTGGAGTATTAGCAAGCTCAGCTGGTGTGACTGGACTGCGATAAAACGGAAGGACAGGCTGTACTGTCTTCAGGTTTGGAAAGAGGACACCGTTCTGCCCAATGCTGGGAAATCCCGCCTGACCCTTTGAATCCGCACAAGAGCCGGCATAGCTGGAAATAGTTCTGCTGTCTGGAGTCAAAATTGTAAATTCGGTCCTTTTACTATCTCCAGGTCCAGCAATGGTCAACCCGTTCCTTAGATCTTTATCCCTGTTATTTCTGTTCATCGGCATATGGAGTCTGGGGTTAGGATTTGCACTGTGGCGATTTCGGCTGCGCAGAGAGCTGAACACCATGTTGCAGCCCTCGATGGTGCATTTGTGCTTGATCTTCAGATGAACGGCATTGTAATGTATTTTCAAAGTACCTTTGTCGTAAAACGTCTTTTCACATGCGGTGCAGAAAACACGCCCTTTCCTTGGCCCAGGGCCATTTTTTTCAACAGATTTCATTTTGTTTTCTGGAGATAGCGCTGTCATTTCAAGCTTTGCTGCTGCATTATGTGAACTGTAATCACTTAAAAGGGCATCGTCTTCTGTTTTAGCGGTGACATCTGGACCATTTATGCTCCTCTCATTTTCAACTTGAAATGGTGCAGAACTAGAAGTTAAGAAGCTGCTTTCAGAAAACGGTATCTGAACATCTTTAGTTTCATTGCTATGGTCTTGACCTTGCTCAATCAAATGTCTTTCTGGTGGTGAACCTATCAAAGGTGGAGGCACCGGACTGAAAAACTGGAATGGCAGCATGAAAGCCATGTTATTTACGATATTCTCAAAGGGGTGAATGTTGGTGGGACTCATTTTGTCCAAGGAAGCAGAAAAATTAGGACTGTGTTGGCTGCAGCTCTCAATGAATGCCCTAATATCCAAATTGGCAGATGGTGGTGGTATTATGATCGATTGCCCTTCTTTCTCTTGAATTGCCATTAACTCTACAATGGACTTTGTTTCTCCAAAACGAAGGAACTGCTGCAAAGTGGCCAGTTCTTCTTCAGTGGTCATTATACTCCAGTGATCCAGCACCTTGCCTGACGCATCCTACAGCCAAAGATGTTCAAACAAGGCAAATGTTAGTTAGGGCAAACAAAAAACCCCCTTTCCCCCACCGCACCAATCTCTTATTTTTTCAAGAATTTAAAAATTCTTCTCTGGTGAAAGGATAAAACCATCCCATTTAATGAGAGATTAATGCCAATTCTGTGAGACTTTCTTCCAGGTTTTACCACGTTGCTGGCAATATTTCTTTCTGAACTGCCTTTCCAATAAACTATTTTTTTCCACAAAAATTAAGACACGTCATTTGAACAACAGTTGGTATCATGTAAGCAGAGACAGCAGAGATGGAGCAATCAGACCAAGATTTAGCTCCTCATTTAAGTCAAGTATTCTTTCATTGCAAGTTTAATAATCTTCCAAGCAACTAAGATCAGAGAACAAATGAACCTGTATTGATCTATTGCCAGTGTTCACAGAGCACAGCTGTAATTACACTAGAGTGTTGGAGTTCTTTCAAACTCTAGCTATGCCTAACTTTTCCCAATAACTACAATAAATATTTTATCACAGAACATGTATTTGATGGCCTACTGAGATTTTTCACAGTGCATGTAAGAGTTTCTAAGATGATGAAGAACGTAACATTATAAATTTTTCATGTGGTAGAGGTTCAAGGTAATTGATTCCATATTTTTAATCCTAACACTAAAAAGCAAGATTATCAAGGCCATTAAATATTGATTCGTGTCATAATGTAAGATCATAATGTTGCTTTACATAAAAGGTAACTTCCACAGTAGCAAGGACTAACATCAGTGTGAGCACACAGGGCCGAAATCATCCAAGATGTAGCTCCAGTAAGGTCAGCAGCATGACACCAGAGATGAATATTGTCCCCGGTGTTCTAAATGACAGCAAGTTTATTTGTCAATGTATTATCCTGCTGTATGAACGTAAACTCACTGTTTGAGTAATACTAGAGCAAATTCTGAAGCCTTTACTATGACACATTCCCAGTAACATTTTATGTTGACTTACCTTTGGTGATAGATTTGAGCAAAGTAAGAAGATTTCCATTAAGTCTGACTAAAAAGAGAGCAATGCCCCAAAATCCACCCTTTCTTTTCTGGCGGTAAGCTTGAACAAGTCTATTAACTGCCTTTCAGCTGCGCCGCGCTCTTAGCACAGTGTGAGCCACTGCTAAGATTAAGCAAGAAAACACTATGAAATAAGACTTAGCTATCATATCTGTATTTAAAAAGCCCCTCTAAATACCTGTAGCACATATCCACGTATATAATCCTGTAACGTCCAATCCAGAGCATGGAGAATCTGTATCACCTCTTCCTGCTTCAGCACGCTGAAAAGCCGATCCAGCAGAATTTTAAGGCGCACAGGAATGGCTTGGGTTCCGTACAGCATGAGGCTACTGATGTCAAAGACGACATTGGATTGAACTATTTCTACCTGGCATGATGGGTAGAGGTTGGGAATCCTTAATTTGCTCAGGGCTGCAAATAAAAACACAGAATGTAAATAAACGGGGGTAACAGAGGTAGATAAAATGGAACATAACTAATACAGGGGTGTGTGGGGGGGTGAGAGGTGACACAAAGTGCAGGCTACAGCGAGGAGGATCCTAGAAGGTTTTATATATTGTAAGAACAAGCATTACCATGTGCTACCCATCCATGCCGGCACTGGTCACATTGTCGCTGATTTATCTTCCCAGGTTTGAAACACTGACAACTACAGTTCACGAGGGTGCATCGGATAGCCTGGAAATTAATAGGAAGGATGACAGTTAATAGGTAAGCACCATCTAGAGCACCCAGGTTATGCATATACGATACACCCGCAAAATCTACAGGAAGACAGAGTTAACATACCAGCACATTCCTATCACCGCGCAGTACACGGAATCCAGGCAAAGCCCAAGTTACGCGAGAGAAGCTATGCTTTCAAGAGAATCGATCACTGCCTGAACACTAGGATATTATGGAAGCAAAATACTTAATGACATACATCGCAACACTTCTGTGGATTTATCCAGGCTGGAGCACCTTTATAACAACCATGAAGTGTCCCTGTGCATTCACCTACGCTCTGATCTTCATGTAAGACCACTTGTTTCAGGGAGGTTTGAAAACAAAGACATACGGATTGAAGTCCCTGCAAAACCTCACGAGGGTGGCACTCCATACTTCCCACACAGGAGGTTCTGATGAGTCAAGCATTAGCTCTGCAAAGATGCCATCCTTTACACACAGCCACAGCCACGCAGGACACATGGATCCTGTCAAAGATACTGGAACGGTTAACGCTTCCCCGCAACAAAGCTCACCAGAGAGTACGGCAACTCCTCCAAGACTACAGCAGTCACAAACCCAGATAGCAACCAGTTGCACAGTTCAATCTGTGCATCAATTTACTCTCACTGAGGTCACCCATAATGCAAATCAAATTAGCAGGCAGATATTCCTGATCAACAGGGCAATACAAACTCGCTTCCTGGAATACTTGCTTTCTCCTGTCTGTGCCCATCTGCTGCAGGAGGCAGACAGACAACTCAGGTCCTAGTTAAAGCCCCATAGGGACTGCTGTAGAGCAAAGCATTTGTAGGGTTTGGTGTTGCTTAGATCTGAAACTGAGAATAGTTCCTGCATGAAGGAGTATTTATTAGGGGAGGGAGAGTCAAGAAATTAATGTGCAGAAAGTCCACACCAGAATACCCAAAAAAAAGAAAAAAAAAGGAAAAAAAAGGAAAAAAAAGAAGTTAGGTTATGCAATTGCAAGTTGTCTGCTTTTAAAACAAAATGTTTTACAGTTTGAAGTACAGAGAGGCAAATATGAAATAAGGCAAAGTCATGCCCACTACTGGCTGCTGCTCCTGCTCCTAGTCTTATGCAAAACAGGGACTTCCACTACTTATTAATGCCCATAAGAAGCAAGACAAGACTTGAAGAATAAAGCAACGTCTTTCCAACGCAGGCATCCCCACACCGGCGCTTTCGGAGAACGTACAAAGAAGCAGGTGTTTGGACACTCCGGCTAAGAAAGAGGAAGGCAGGAAATGTTTAAAACGAGAAGGACATGAGAGAAAGGTAACTTCACTGGGGTTTGCAACGGGCATTTCTTTAGGCTTGAAGAATTTGACTGGCTCGGGGAAGAGAAGGACACTACAAACAACAGTCCACTACAAACAGGCATGTGCAGGACATCTGGCAGCCTAGTGCTTTCCCTGGCTGGATTTGGATGGAGATTTTAACATCTCCATAGCTGGCCTCTCAAGAAGTTAGCTTACACGCACATCTCCAAACAGCAGTGACTCCATGCGGAGATTCATCTTTATTTGAAGGATCGGAACAAGTGGCAACAGGGCTATTGAAATCTCTGAATCACTTTGCCTTTAATCTTTTAAAGGAGCCATTGCAAAATGCTGGATTCTTGAGAAAAGCTCTGTGCTCCCATAAAGGCATAAAATACACATCAGTACCCTACGCGGTGCGAACTGCCTCACTTCAGCAGAGGATATATTTTCACTCAGATGCTGAAATACTTTCATATAACAATAAAAAGCCATAAATTTCTTATGGAAAGTTGGAAAAAAGATGCAGTTGGCTGATGATTCATTTCTGTCACGAGACATGAAACCCCAGCGCAGGTCAGGTCTCCCACCTCGGTACATAAGTGATAGTCTGTGCCTTGCACAGAGTGAACCCCCTCCATGGGCGACCCTGCTAGGTTTGGGAAGCTACAGCGGCATTCCATGAATGCACCTTCTGCAGTCCCTCCAGACAAAATTACAGAAGAGCACTTCCTTTTTCTGCAAGAAGTAACAGAAATATGCCCAATGAAAAAAGCTGTCATGATGATAAGTTAATTGAGGTTTCAACATTTTTTTCATTCCTTTCCCTTTGGACATGTTCCACAAACCACTGACCTTTACAACTGTTCTTTTCTTCTTAATTTGTGTGCTTAGACAAGGAAGATAGACTGCACAGAGCCTTGCATCTCACAGCTTTGTGTAAGACACCACTCTGAGATGCAGTGAGCTTGGATACTGCCAACACAGCAAAGGCAAACCAGGCATCTGTCACAGACGTAAAACACCACTTTTGAGATCCCTGAGAAGAAACAAGCGTCACTTGCAGGTTGGTAGCATTTCCCCTCATTCAGGCTTGTCGAAGTCTGCATCTCCTAAAACTCTTCTAGCAACATTTGCGTTAATATAGTCACAGAGAACATACAACGTGGCAAAATTAACTGAGTCACAATTTTAAACCTGCATTCATCGTTCGACTTAAAAAGGTGCTTGTGAAAGATGCGCTTTATCTCCCAAATTAACTTATATCAGAGCTTCATGAAGAGAAACTTAGCAAAACTTCATGAGATTAATATGCTTGTCTTTTGCCTCATAATCCTACTGCCCTTAATATGCCTATTCTAAGGTACTGTAATTACATCAAGTCTCTTAATGAGCTTTATTTTCCCAACAAGAGGACTATATACACAATTTCATTCTACAGAACAAAGGAATAGCCTGCTATATTGCATACAGGTAAAGCTCCAAAATCGTAATTAAAGGATTGGAAATGTAGATGGAAATTAAAGAGGAATTTTTGTTTTGAGTGCAATCCTTTCATTCAGGTCTATTATTTAGTTTCATTTTCCAGAAACATAGGCAGATGTTTAAAAAAAAAAAAAAAAACTTAGGCTATCATCAAGGATCTTGTTATTGCTTTCCAGTCACACTTTCCCTCCCAAATGGATCTTTCCAAATCCATTATCAGCAATGCTTTCTTCAGTTTTTTTAAAAATAGGGTTGAAAATTCTGATCAAAGTTTTCTGGGGTTTTACCAGCGTGACTGTGGGAATCCGAACGTTGGATTTTTCATACGAATCAGTCCTCATTACGAGAGAGGAACCATTAACCATTCAACTGGCCGCTGAGAAACGTCTCCACCGCTAATCACTGAAAAAGAAATCTGAACATCTGTTGCCTGAAAGTCACGACTGCTGACATCTTTTTTTTGCCAGATATTGATGCCGCTTCGATGCCGCTTCAAAAGTAACGTTTCTTTGCAACCCGCTCGCGGCCTTCACAGCTAAAGAAAAGCACCAGCTAATGGGACAAGTCCATTCTGGTTCTGGGTGTATAATCAGGCTTCATTCCATAAAGCAAGTTTGAGATCATCTATGCTCTCCTGAAGCCTTCTGGGACCCCTGCTCACTTCCAGCAGACTAACAGCAGGTTTAAAAAAAGCGCAGCAGCATAACTGTATTGGATCTCAGTCAGTGTTAAGTGGATCCTGGCTTGACAGCACTTTGGCCTGGGAAATAAATTAAAAAGTAAGTAACTATTGAAGACCTCTTCAGGACCGAGGCAGAGGTCTGTGCTCGTGCTAGAAAGCCGGTCTGGTTTCCCGCATGCAGCAAGAGCAGACACCAGTGAAATGGAAGAGCATGTCCCAGGTTTCCCTGGCAGTATTTAGCGTCAGTAACGCACAGGTCAGCACTCTCACTTGTTTCTGACACCCAAGAAAATCCCTTCTTGGCACAAAGCTACCCCTTGCTTTGGGAACTGCCTTGTTGCTGCCATCGCATGAAGAGCATGAGAGCGCCACTGCTCTGCTGTGAGGATTGCTGACAAAACGGTGGCATTGATGCTGTGTTACAGGAACATTTTGCAGGTGAGGCCTAGAAATTCCTAACAGTTTAAAATGCAAGCTTGAAGAAGAAATAGGAGTTATGTGAAAGAAATGCAAGAGAATGTAGCTCATCAAATGAGCTACAAGATACCACTTTTCACGTCCTTTATTGAGGGCTTCATATCCCCTACGGCCATCCCACCTTCCTTTCCCAGAAAAAGTAATCCTACTGAACATGTGTAACCCTCCAAGCACATATCCCATAGGAAAGAACTGGGACATGTCGCATTTCTGCAGAACAGACTTGCAGTGGCTCCACACTGAGGACACTTGTGGAGGAAGAGGCAAGGTCTGTAACGGAATAACGTCAGTTTGTAAAGCGTTAGGATTTTTTTTGTCTGCCAATCAGCTAAAACACAAAAGCCTTTTTTACTTCCGAGAGTACACGTAACAACGTGCTCACATTAAGAATAGCACAGAGATATTAAGCTCTCTTTTTGCTTTGTAGAAATAAAGTTAAACATGGGATATATGTCTGGTTATTAGGAAATACTTTCTTGCTCGCACCTTGTCAAAGATTTGCAAGGGAAGTAAAGGGATGGGAACATTTACCATCTCTTAAACCGAACGTACAGTCCACAGCTAAATCAAAGGCCAAATCCAAATCTGTGTGCAGCTTTCAGTAAAGAAAACAGTAACTGTACATGAGTGTGAGGTTGCCTTCCTCTCCTATTTGGTTTGTTTCCTGTTTTTACTATTCTTCAGCAGGTTTCTTGAGGCTGCAAAGTTTAAATAAGTCTTCCTTTTTCATCACCCAGCTACATTTGATTACTTCGTCATTTGAATCCTTTGAACAACCACTGAAAACAGAGACAAATTAAAAAGCCTTATCTTAAGCACCTCTGCCAATACCGTACTTATCCACATCATACAATGAGCAAAGCTTTGCTTTGTCCATTTTTTGTCAGGCAACTTCTGCTGCTTTCCCTAGGGATATATTCCACAATAAACAGTACCGTCTGTCAGTTTGGTCACGATTTAGAACAAGCTCTCAATGTACATTCTGCCCACCTTACTTTCCCCCTATCACAACCCAGCTGTGCCTATCTGTATCACACTCATATTTGGGTTTTTTCATCTATTCCACATGTATTTGTGTCCGCCCCATCCAGTCTATAGTACATATTCAGCCCTTGCATGTGTTCTTCCTAAACACAGACGTCAGGTTTTGATAGTCTGTTGAGCTCCCTGAAGTTTATTGGGACTAAGCTACAGTCCAGTGTATTGTAAGTACAAGCACAGAAGGTGTTGGGCTTCTCCAGACGGTGTAAGAACTTGTTGAAGACACAGCCCAACAATTAAGCCTAAGCTGCATGTTGGTTTTATGAGTTTAGATGAAGTGTATCTCTACTGTTCCTGGAAAGTTTCAATCGTTCCAAGCTCAGCAAGGCTGTGAATCCCACCTGCCCGTAGAGAACGTCAGGATGGCCCTGCAGCATCTCCACGGAAAGGCTCTGGGCCATTTTCCTCTTCCCAACATGCTCACTTCAAAGAGGAATCAGGATGGCTGGAGGTTGGACCCTTCTCTGCCTGTAAGCTGGGAGGTCACAGAGGGAACAGGGAAAAGGGGACACGAAGCAATGCTTCACTGAAACGCACCTAGGTGTGTACAGGCCTGACGGCAGGGCCAACCTGAGAGTCACTCTGCACCGAGTGGATCTGACCCAGGCTACAGCTTGCCCACGCTCAGCTCAGGTCGGGGGTGTTTTCTTCTGTCACATGTTTAAGGCTCTCCGCTACGGCAGCAGCCAAAGCTGTACCGGTTAAGGTACACACCACCTCTAGTATCCACACGCTGCCTGCCTCTAACAACCTCCACCCCCCAAACAAAGGGGCTTCCTTTTGTGCCTACTCAAGTACATTTGGTTGGTGCAAGTTCTGCTGTGTAAAGTTTAAAGTACTTAAGACTACAGTAGTTACATAAAATTATTAAAACTAGGAAAAGACCCTTATAAGATTTCTGATGGTACTGGACTGGATGCTGCACTCCCCATTTCCACTGCTGTATCTCACAAAAAGTGGTTTTACAAAGTAACAGCTGCTGTTAATGGTTATTTAACAAACATAATGACAACAAACACCTTCCACGAGAAGCAAACAGCCTTGCAGTTTGCTGTATCCAGAAAACAGTCTGATATCCTCTGTATTCTGAGCTTTTAATTAAGTAGAGAGAAGTTGCCCAGGGATGTGACAGAGTAAACAGCACTGACCAAATGGCTCCAACCTTCTCCATTAAGAGGCACGTTTAAATGCTAGCCCGCGATGATTCACTTGGCAAACGGCTTGTTAGTAACATAATTGAGCAAAATTCTTGTCTCCTGCTTGAGAGATGGGAAAGATGGAGATGGGCCACAACTTGCCTTCTGCAGTGCCACTGAATGTGAAGTTACACTCACAACAGTTCCTAAACCCATGACGGCTCCTCAGTAACTGGGCTGGCTTTCATACACGCCACCGTGTACGCTCCTACCAAGCTCAGGAGGCACGAGAACCTTTGAAAAACCCAGACAGAAAGCTTTTGTTTCAGAGGCCAAACGTGGATTTAAGAGTTATTATTAGGTTACTGTAGTTACAGTTAACACCTATTGTGCTGAAAATTTTGGCTGGTGCTGATACCACTCAACTCCCACTTATCCCGTCTCTGTAGAGAAATTATGTGGTGATTTTTACTCCTAAAAGAACACAAAGGCCACAAGTTGAATACATTTTCTAGATAAGACCACAGAATACATCCCATTAATTATCGGGATCCTTATGTATATATTCATATTGTTTATTTGGGGTCAGATACCAAAACCTGACCTCCTTTTAAGCAGCCACCCCCTGAGAATACATGTAAACAGAGTATTTACAACTCAGATCCTGCAGCAAATTGCATTACCCTCTCCCCCAGTGGGGCTGAAGAAAGGCAATTTTGGCCTAGAATTACACCAAATCTCTCTTGTGGGTGCAATTGAGCACCTTGAGTTGAAAATGTTTACTCGTCCTTGTAATAATTGACTATTTGGCTCAAAAACAGAAAAAGAAAAAAGTGAGGTGTGGGGAGGTGGGGAAGTGAAGAAGCTCAGTAAGATGGCACTGAAATGAGGCAATACCTTGACACGATGGCACCACCCTGTCAGATCGACCACGCTGGTGGATTTAAAAGGCAGTTTTAGCTGGCTGCTGAATGATGGATCACGAGACCACATCGCCACGTTGTTGAAGAGTTTTTCTAGCTGAGAACAGTCCTGAGAGCGAGGAGCTGAGAAAAGAGACTAAAGAAAACACCGACTCACAACCCTACAGCCAATTTGGGCTGGGCGGCAGCTTTCGCGGCTAACGGAGAGGAGCTCTGGGTCCTGGGCAACACAGCTGGGCGAGGAAGCAGAAGGAGCTGTTTCGGAGAAAGGCAGCACGCTACAAGGCCAAACTTTAATCACAGCATAACTTGTGGGATGAAAATCACTCCTCATGCATGTCACTTACCCTAAAGGGCCCCTTAGGGCAACTCTTGTTAATGGCACTGTCAAAATAATTATAAAGAGAAAAGAATGTGCGTGCATGTGTGTGTGTGAGCGCACACGCTCAGCCTGCTACTCTTTAAAGAAAAAGCACTGGGCAGTAAAACTTAATTTTGCTGCTCAGCAACGTGCTTGTAGATCCCTTGGCTTCGGCTGCAGTGAATCTCACTTGTTAAGAGCAGGTGTGCACTGACAGACAGCTTGCTCAAACGCCGAACGTCTACATCCTCTTTTACCCTTTGCTTTGGAAAATAAAACAAGAAATACAAATGAAGGAATGAAAAATGTCTTGTTACCATTATCTTAGTGTGGATATTTGCTTTTGATTCTGAACCAGGCTACGGTGCTCCCGTTCCCGTACCTGCCCCAGCCTGCCTAGGTCAGAACCATTTTGCTGAGCAGTAAGCAGTGTCTATCGCAAGGCACCAAAGTAACTCCCCCTTTAATACACGTGCAGGAAGAACCCTTCTTATTAGCGCATTTCAAAAAGGAGTAACAGATTGCTGCGTACTGATGAGAACTGCTCAGGCTTCAGGGGTAAAGATAAGTCACCGGGTAGAAACAGTGTGAAGTTTCCTATGAGAAAGCACTAGCTGCTATTTAATGTAGCAAAGAAATCGTGCACGTACTACTTATCCGTACTGACACGCTACGCCTGCCGCGTTAAACGCTGAAACTACGGACCTGTCCACGAACTGAAGCTTGATTAAATATTTAACTCCAAGCCCTATGTTAGCGAGGAAGAAGTGCTATAAACACAAATGCACAAGCATCAGAGGAATGGAGAATATTAGTATAAATCAACTGCAAGCCCTTTAAAACACCTCTGTAACTCTTGCCCCAGTTTGTAAAATGCAAGATGTGCGCAGTGTGGGCGAGTTCATGTCTCAAAGGCAATCCTAACTTTTTTATACTGCTGCTTAGGTCTCAAAGCCATAAAATACTCATGCTGAAATGTGTTCCTTTTTTCCTGTTACAGAGCAAAGACATAGGTTAAAGGGTAGAAGAAAAATCACAGCTCTCCGAAATATTTAGCGTTACACAACTTCCTTTAATGCAATTTCATAAATTTTAAACCCAAACAGCGTTTGTACACATACACATGATACTATCTATGGTTCTACAGTTATGCAATATTTTACGCAAGAGCGTAGCCCCATTGGTAATTTCACAATTTACAACTCGGTATTCCTTTTTAGTGAACACAGGTGAGGAAAATTTTAAACTTGCTTTCAGACATCAGCCATTTTCAGCTGAAAAAAATGCCCATTTCTCGTTAATAATCAGCTATATTTGAAATCTGAATCCAAAAGTTTGCGTTTTGCCTTTTTTTTTGTTTTGCTTTGTTTATATAAAGAAATGATCCTACCGTGGTTTTAAAACGTAGAATAAAAATGTCATTGTTCTTATTTTAAAATTACTGAAGTCTGTTAGAAATTGTTGTTTTTCCTCATTCCCTCAATATTTTTTTTTTAGTTTCAATTTTGAAATTTCATTCTCTAAGAAGATTTTCTAGCCAGCAATTAACAACAAAATAATAAGAAATAAAAACTAAAAAGAAGAAAGGGGATGACACTTGCTGCAAAATTTCAACAGTAGCATCTGCTAGGACAAGAACTGCAGCTGCCCAGCACATAGGAACCGTGAGAGTTCCTGCACCACTCCAGGCAGGAAGGGCAGCAGATGACCCAAAGGGCCAAAACTGTAGTTTTTCTTCCCTGCATTTGGTGGATGTTTTCCTGGAATAACGAATTCAAGATCCCTACCTACAAATCTGCATGAAAAATGTTTAGTAAATGCCAAATCATACAAAAGGTGTTTAGCTCAAATCTGCATGAAAAATGTTAAGTAAATGCCAAATCATACAAAAGGTGCTTTTAAAATATGTGTATGTAGCAAAACCTGTAATGTAAAATAAAAGGAGAAAATTTCTTACAGAGGTGTATTTGGTATTATCATCATGAAGTCTTTATTACTGGGAACAACATAAACTGCTGCCTTGTTTGACTGGAAATGGAATGACATGCTCCGTGTTGAATGGACAGCAATTTTAGCAATGCCTCGAACGGGCATGGAAGCTCAAGTCAAGTCGTCTGGTATCAAAAGGCCAAACCTTGTTGCAGCCTAAGTAGGCAGAATTTCATCTCGGCTGTAATAAAGCCCATGAGGTGGCCCAACGTGTCAGAGTCTCTCCGGTTTCTGCGAAGATTTAGCTCTCCTGCAGGTTTGGATATGTTTGCAGATACCATTCTTTTTAGGGTTCTGAATAGGATGGTTCGGTGGGTTAAAGCATAAACAGGACAATTACTTTTTAAAAATCAATCAAGCAAAAATCCATGTATTAAGTGTAACAAAAATGTATTTTCTATAACATTAGTTACTTTTTTTTCATGTGCACTTAGTGTTCAAGTCTGACTAAAACCCATGGAGTTTAATTCAAACAGAAATGCACAATTGTACCAATTATACAGAAAACTTATTAGCATTACACACGTAATGATGAATAGCCCAAGTGACATACACATGCTACGGTCCTTGAAAGCCCGTATTTTTCCCCTTTTCTGTACAAGAAGAAATTAGAAGGGTACTCTTCAGCGTACGTAGTTCTAATCACCAGGACAAAGAAGCCAACAGGCGCTGTTGTTAGCAGTTAAAACGAGTGCTAGTCCTGCTTTGCACCATGACCTGGAGTGAGGCTCCCCACCTCCCACTCCTCCAGCCCCGAGAGCTCAGCCACAATCGCCGTATTTTAACACCAAAGTACAGACTTCTGGCTAACATAACACTTGCAGATTTCTCAGCAAACTGCAGTAAACAGAACTGTATTTTCCAAAAGAACGTTAAAAATAGAAGCATATGATCTTTTCCCACCTAGGATTGCCTCCTTACAATTAAAGACTATTAGCTGGCATCCCTTTTAACCGTCAAACTCCGACAGTGGCAGTTCTATAGCCACAAAGAGAAGCAGTAAATGAGAAGAACATGTTACTACACTGCATTTGAGAAAGTTTGGCTCCAAGCTATGCACTGATTAATATCAGATCTCCTTCTTTACTTGCCTCTTGACAATCTTGTCACATCTGGCTGACAAATCCTTACAAGCTTATCCAAACCAAGGCAGCCCAGATCATGCTCCGGGAGTAGCTTGAAGGAAGCGGCAACACCAGCCATGCACTGATGTGCCATCATGAAACTAATGAAGCTGACTTCACTTGCAGACTGCAGGAACACGAAGAAACACAACATGCCTCAAGGTTTTGCAACATAACGCAGAGTTAGCTCACCCAAAGATAAGACAAACAATCAGCTCCCGAGGTTCAAGAAGCCAAGTAGTTACATGAATTACAGAAATTTATATAGAAATCGCCTGAACAACCGCCTCAACTAAATGAGCACGATAAACTCCAACTTCAGATCGGATGGGAAAATTGACTGCTACATGCCTTTCAAACAATGACTTGTTTTAAATTAAAATAAAACTGGTTTATCTCATTTGCTCTCTCTCACATTCCCAAAATATCAGAATGTTGCCTGGCTCCCAGGTTATTCAAACTGAAAAACATAAAAAAAAAAAAAAAAAGGAAAGAGAAGGGGGGGGAAAAAAAAATAGTGTCCCTTTTATACATATGATTTTACAGAAGGATAAACCCCAGCCTGAGTGTATCAGTAGTTCTCCCCTGGGTTAGCGATCTGCCCTCTCCTCATTTTTAAACCAAGGATTCGTTACACAGAGGACTAAAAGTATTTGGCCAATTAATAAACCAGAAAGCAAAATGCTGTATGTTAAACACATCTAACAAAAGCTCATTATGTATGAGCTGACAATTAAACCATGTTTATTTTTCTATGTCATTCAAAAAAAAATCAAATAAATAAAATAAGCATCTTGTATTCTGATGCATCCAACCTCTTAGTGCAAGATATTTTAAAAACCAGACACCCCCACACACACACAAACACACACTCATTCTCCACCATCCCCCCCTGCCCCCCCGCTGCCCCCCCAACCCGAAATACAAACAGATTGATCCTAAGAAAAGAATTACTGGTCTTATTTTCTGGGTGCTAAATAGTCACCAATAAATTGCATATAAAGGGCATACATTAGACTCCACTTTCGTGGTAATTTCTAAAGAACTTGGTAGTGAAATTACATTGTTGTCTGCTCTCCAGTGCATTTATACGTCACGATAATGATAATGTATCTGCTTAAAGCACTTGACTCAGAACACATCTGAGTCACAAATCACAGATTTTATTGCTATTAATGTATATTGAGGACTTGTACAATTAAACATTGTCAAGTATTTATGATTTACATGCTACTACTTCAATTGGAAAATAATTACACAAGCGATGGCTCTGCTTATTATCATCAGCCTGCAATTCTGCATTACTTACTGTAGTAAGTTGTTTACAGTGCACAGCAGAAAGAAAAACATGATTTTTCACATTAACTAGTTCTCTACTTTCCCAGTATCTTTTCGTCATTAAGAAAGGGAGAGTACAGCTCCCTACAGCTCTCCTCTCCATTGTTCATTACCCAAAACAACACCATTCCAAGATTTTTTTTCCCTATCTCCACAGTGCATAACCCCAAGTAAAAGTTGCACAGTAAAAAAACCCCACACATTCATATAGAACTGCAAAGAACTTTCCTTACCTCAGACATTCTTACTGTGCTTATGTTTCCAGAGCTCTAAACCAGTTTCCCATTCCCTCAGTGAGTTGTACAAAGAAGTACTGGAAACACTCCTGCCTGTACAAGTACTAAGGCAGAACCATCACACGCCTCTTTACTCTTGTCTGACTCTGAGCACCTCAAGGTCTGATGTATGCTCGGGCTGTGCACAGGGGAGTGAAATAAGATCCTCCCCCTTGGTGTTCTCCAGACCTACGGTACGAAGTTGTGTCTGCCTCTCACCTCCGCAGCCAGCTCTCACCTCGCTGCCCCGGAGCGCGGTGCTCCGGCGTGCTCCCCCAGTCGCAGGGCAGTCCCCTCACGGCTCGCTCGGAGAGGGCATGACACTCATCTTTCACAGAGATTTGATCAAAAGGAGGCACGGAGGCTCGAGGCGCTCCTAATGCGGTGCGAGGAGAGTCTACCTCTGCTCTGGCAGCCCAAGTAATGCAGTAAATCAATGCAGCTGACCTAAGGCCTATTACAGGGTGGGTTTTTTTCCTTCTCGGAGCGTACAACTATCTGCAAATAAGCTATGAGGTACTTACGATTAAAATCACTCATTTTCAGCGTCAGTGTTTTTCAAATTGCCGCTGCTGTGGGTTTTTTTCTTTTTTCTTTTTAAACATTCGCGGGTCTCAAAGGTTCACCGAGTGGGGTGTGTGTTTTTTGAAGTTAAAACATTTCCCCCTATCGACATACTTTTGAGTTAGGGCTGAATTTTATTTCTGTTTATGAAGTTGAAGCTTCCTATTAACAGAAGTACGGGTCATAAAGACAGGAGAAGAATTACTTTCTAGTAATTGGGCCAAAATCTGGTTTCAGTTATTCAGGTGTTGGGTTGCATTCATGACTTAGAGCGGGATTTTTGTCATAGTCATTTCTCACCTATTTAAAAAAGCAAAACAAAACTGCAAACAAACCCTTTTTTCCCTCCTCTCTACTCTAGTTCAGACTCCAGCACTCTCCTAACCCAGGAACACACTGCACTACGCCCCGAGAGAGACGTGAGCAAGTTGCACTGACCTCAGTGGGAATCCTTGTAGGAACATACCAGGACAATATGTGACCAGATGAATACCTGCAATCCCATAGGAAAGGCAGCACAAAAGAAGATGGCTGTAGGGAGAAAACAGCTAACGTATTATTATTGTTGGTTAATTTGCTGCCCTCTCCTAATCCTATTTAGTATTTGCTAGATCTATGTACGACGCTTAAGGAGGGAACCTGATTTATATCATTACTAAACACCAGTGTACAATCAGTGTTGTCGACGGCAGCTGAAGCCAGGCCAGGATAAAGCCAATGCCATACCAGAATCTGGTCCCACAGCGCACGCCACGAAGCATATGCTTTCCCTAGGCTTCCCCCCCATACCCAATTTCTCCCACTGAGCTATTGAATACGACGCAAAAACAGCACGGGGCATTGAGTTTCATAGTATGGTCTGCCAGCTACGTCTCCACAGAGACACTGAAGCGTGAGAAGAGTCAACCAGTGGTGGTGGCTGAGCCCTTCCCTGGCGGAGTTCTGCGCGGAGGACAGTCAGACATGGAGTATCAGCGGTCTCGTAAGCCGTCGGAAAAAGTGCCAGAGAAGTCGTGGCCAAGATCACACCATTCGAGATGATTCTCTAAAGGGGTGTTTTAAAAGCATATGTTCTGTGATGAGGACAAAACCTAACTGCTCTCTCACAGTGCTAACACAAAGCCAAAGGCACACCTTGTTACTAGGATCGTCTTTCTTTCTTAATGAAATAAGGAGCGATGTGACTGAAAAGGGCTCTACCTGATTGAGAATTCTGCAACAAAGGCGGGAAGGGTGGCTTAAGATTACATAAACCGCCAGAAGCTCTGAGCTGACTTCAAAATGATAAGTGACTAAAACTTCCATGTGTGGAGAGCTGCTCTCCCCTCTAGCCAGTTCCCAGGAAAAACCTATTTACTAGCTATCTGCCATTTGCCTGGAAGATGATAATTCTTATTAAATGGGCTAACTATCCATAGCAAACAATTTAAGACCAATTGACTTTTTTCTTAATTAATTATCTACTAACAGTCTTTTATTTTAAGCATTATTTTCATTATTCAAGCTTTTTCAATGAATATTTTATGGGAACATATTCATGCCTTGTTCTTTTGAAACTATTCACTATTACCGATTAGCCATTTCTCAGCGTTTCACTACCTGTGCACCTCTTAGCAAACTCCAGCGCTCTAGCACAACGTGACGTGCGAGGCACAGGCGGTATCTACAGGTCAGCTTTTTAAGAAATACTGGCACATTAACGGTGTTTTCCATAACTCTGGCTGATTTGCACTTTAGGTTGGCTTGTACAAAACAGTTAAAGATGCCCCTTGGAGAATGACCAAAGTGGAAACCAGAGGATGACTCCCATAACTCCTCTTCCAGCAGTAAAATCTAATGGAAAACCAGCTTTTTGTGGGAAGAAACAGCCATCAGGGCAAGGCACCAGGCTTGAGCCAGAGGTCTTGGGCTTCGATGGAGGCTCTGCCATTGAGTTGCTGTTGGACCTTGGGCAAGTTATTTCAATTCTGACTTCTACTTCCTTGCTTCTGAATTAGTTTTTTTTTAAAATCCATTTGAGTTGTAGTAAACTCCTTGAGGAAACCAGGGCAGCTTTGTTCTCAGGGACAGTGCTGAGGGCACAGGAGTGGGGTCCCCAGGTCTGAACTCCACCTAAGTCAAAATGCAAATACCTAGAACCACAGTGTAACAACACAGACCGAGGAAAGCCGTTTTCTTCTCCCACCTGCCCCAGCCTTTTTCTTCTTCTCCACGTCCCAGCCTGCGTGTTCAGAGCAGGGTGAACGTCAGGGGATGTTTGGCAGATCGTGAAGTGCTGAAACTACTTAACTAAATACAAGAGTATTCATAGTTTTGAGAAGAGCTCCAACAAATGGAGACGACTACAAATAAAAAGCTGCTGCTCTTACCCGATTTTATTATCTAGGATGCTTAAAAAACGGGTATTAATCCTAGAGAAAACCTGCAGTTGAGCCAGTGTGATATAGCACAGAAGCACAATACAATCCCCAGGAAAAGATTTCTCCTGACTTTTAATTTTCAATTGTGACCTGAATTTTGGTATTTGATTTCAAAAGAGAGAGAAAAAACGAAATCATTCTAAACAGCATATGAAGGAACGGACTAAACATTAAGAGTAGGTTTGGTCTTTGCTGCTGTGTTCTCTAGGTAAATGGGCATGTAACTTCCCCAACCGCAGGCCGCCTACTTCACACTGTTTATACCAGAGTTTGCTGCAAAACGGCGTTAGCCTGCGTGTCCTGCCTGCTTGGCCAAAATTCCAAACACATCATCCACTATGTCCCTCTTAAATCAGTGCTGACAAAGATTCGAGCGCTAATTTAATGCTCTGCTCATTTATCACCTTGGAGAGGTGTGTGGATTAAACATTTCAGCTCTCAGAAGAGACGTCAGGTAATGGTCAGCCCCATGATTGTATGATGGGCATGTGTCAGGAAGAAAAGCCAACCGGAGCAGGAATTGCTGGCCAGGACTGAAAGGGCACAAGGTTATGGGGAGGTAGGAGTGGAAAGGGACAACAGACCTTGAAAACGAGGAGAACTGAGGTCCTGTCAGCAAGACATAAAGACAGTTGTGGGTTTCAAACAACTTGCAAGCCCAATGGTTTTTAAGATTTAACAAACGTGTGCACCTGAAGATAAAGCAGATGTGAACTTAGTGTGCTGCAGCGTGGGTTTTGAGCACGAGTCAAACTACAAACAGGCCTGCTAAAGCCATAAAGTACTTGGTAAAGTTCCTTAAGATCTGTGGAAGGTCAGGTAGGGCACTCCAGTTCTCATCTAAGCAACAGCAAACCCCAAATCCTTTGTTCAGTATTTCCAGGTAGGCTGATTTTGTAAGGTGGCCCAAGCAGGTAATACTGAGCTATGAAGCATCCAAAACTCTTTTCCACTGACCGTTTAACCAAAATTCGAGTGTTGATCCCTGTCTTTCTATCTGCGTCCCCTTTAGTGCAATTAGACAAAAAGAACCCAACAAACCCATGGTAAAACAAAGTTTTTTTTAATACTGTCTGCATTTGGACCCCTGCTTTAGCACTAATTTGCATCTAACTCTTCACTGCATTTCTTCTGTGGCTCAAAAGAGCACTGAAGCGCACTGGCCATTACAAAACGTTAATATTTAAGGTAGTGCGTATGGCAGACCTAGATCACCAATACCAGATTGTACCAGGGCTCCATCCCCATGATGAAAGTCACGGGGATCAAGAAACCCTGCAAGCAGTGATGAAAAGACCTGCCTGGATAGAAAGGGTTTTTTAACCTTTATTAGTGATTGCTTTATGACACAATGCATTTGCCTTTGAAGAATTTGATTCTGTAACAGTTTGCCATCTCACCTACTTTGGTGTTTTAGGTTACATCCTTTTTCAAGGCCAATATTTCAGCATGCACGGTACCATATTTATACAACACAGCTTGGGTACGCCTTGCACAGCAAAAGCTTTTTAATATACTGGTTTTAAAACATGTTCCTTTAAAACGGGAAACAGAATAAACCAAAGGGCTTGGCTTGACTTCTCTGTGCTAATCCCTACATTTGTTCATGCCATATCTTATTAATCTCTTTGCCAACTGAGGTGGTCCTGCTGGTGATGCTCCCACCAAAGCCTTCCCCTGCTTCCAATGATTTCTATAATTGTGTGTTTTGATTCTCCAATTTTCATTCATCATTCTTTGCTTAAATCTTTTTGGAGACAACTTAGGGGGGTTGGAACTAGATGATCTTTAAGGTCCCTTCCAACCCTAACCATTCTATGATTCTATGATTCTAGGATCACCAGAAAGGATACTGCCCCACTTGACTTTTTGATAGCATTAAGGTACATTAAATATTACTCTATTTCACTCCTTTGCTTTCCATCATTTTAGTTTCCTCCCTTTAATGCTGTTTTGCACTGAGCAACAGAGACACAGTACTTTTCACACATACCTGATGACAAACAGGTAAATACAATATTTTCTCTCTCCTAATGCAAGCAGTGGTTAATCCATTTTGCATATATGCCATACTGGTGAGTTCACCCAGTTTTGAGCTAAGCGGGCCTTTCCCTTGAATGCTTACAATTCCATTCCAGGACCTGACAGCATTTACAAAAATTCCACATTACTTCTTTCCCGCATGCTCTACTTTGCATTTTTCAACAGTTTTATCTGCTCTTTAGGCAGTTTATTAGATTCTTTTGGAGAGCCTTACAATTCAGTCTTAACGAGTCTAAAACCTGTACCTTCTCTGCCAGCAGCATTCCCCCCTGTACTCTCTCCACCCTCCCCAGCTCCTTAATAATCACCATCTGATCCAATGCGGAGCCTGGAGCAGCTGAACTATTAGCCATTCGCAAACTCACTGGTTGTTCCTATTGTTTGTTCTCTGTCTTTTTGCCAGTTTATAATGTTAAACTAAATACATCACCTTTCACCTTCTTGCTTAGCGGCTTTCTACACTCGGTTTTCAATATGTGCAACCAAGGGGTACAAGAAAAGAAATTATAAAGCACTTATATCGCGACATTATTGCCTTTAAAATGTTTTGTAAAGCAGATCAACCTCCACAAAATTCAGACTTTAAGGAGAAGAGGGCTTCACAACCCAAATCTGTATTTGTAACTAAAGCTCACAAATAGGCCAGAAAGCACCAAATTGAAGTTTTATAACCCCTAGAAATATATTTATTTAAAATCACAGAAATGGAAACTTTTTGTTTATATATGCAGTGAATATCAAGATTGGAAAAGGTGTTAAAATATATGAATTGCAATACATTGCTATCCAGAGTGTCTTTCGAGTGACTTGCCTGAATTGGAACAGTTTTAGACATGAACTAAAGGATTATTTCTGCTCCCTCCTCCCACTCCCCCAATACCCTGGGTAGTGAGAATGAAACCTGCCTTACCCATTGGGTTTGTTCTTTGCCTTTCTAAATGTTTCTGAACTGCAGTGAAGCACGCAGCTTCCATCTGAAAGGGTGACAAAAGCCTGCACCACTTGGTTGTGTATCATACCTACGAGACGCCCACCCAGCTCCAGCTAGCGCAGTGAGGAGGCAGATGGGAACGCTGCAGCAAGGACGACACCCACCCGGCAGCTCTGCCCGCCTTTCTTTGCGCCGTCAGTCTAGTTTGGGGTGGGCTCCCACGGAAGCGCTAGCAAGAATACGAACCTGCAAACCTGTGGGCTAGATGAGAAAGATCTTAGCAAGCAAAATGCGATTCTCAAATACTACCTAATAACCAAGCAATAATAGGAGTTGAAGACTTTTGCTGTCAGGGATTACGGTGGGAGCAGTATTGGCTACACATTCCCTGTTCTGCACGATTCTACTGGCTGCCCTCTCATCATTCAAGTCCCATGAGGAGTTTGAAACATTGAATTGCTAACTCTATTATTAAGGAATCTACGTTGTCAAACTGCAGCTTCTAACAACGTTAAGTCTCTTAGAGCAAATAAGTTTTGATACTGATGTTTCTCAGAGGAGCAGCATTTAATCCTCAAATTACAACACAAGTTGTAACAGGCAGATTCTGTCTGTCACCAAGATGTAGTAATTAACAAAAAAAATCAACCCCCTTCCCAAAACTAATGGTTTATCAAAAGAATACCAGTAATTTCAGTTAAGATATACTGATGAACCAGGCAGAAATACAATGGGGAGACAGACGTGTTTACGCTATCTGATTGAAAGGGCTGAGACAGAATTCCAGAGACTTTGTGTTGTCATAAGAGGGATAGTCAGGAACCACATTTGTGCCCTGAGGCCAAAGGGTGTGACATGGGGCCAGAGGTGTGTCAAAGTCAGAATAAAATGCCTGCCAAAAAACCTGGTAGCCACTCATATTCAGGTGGTTAAAGGAGAGTCGGCAGTGTGATACCTGAAATAGTAATGTTGTTGGTTTGGTTTTTTTTTTCCAAGGACGATGGAGTCCTACCAATACAGGAGACACTTAACCTACAGTATGGAGCTTCGTATCTATTTTCACAGCCTCCAGGCTTTTCCTTCCTTTAGGTTGTGGGCTCTTCTGTTTAGTTCCTCCCCACACCCTCAGTCATTCTTGCTCTTTAATACCTGGTAGTGGTTTTCAATTGTTTAAACTATGGCACATAATAACCCATGACTAACACAGCAGTCATACCAGTGGTGGCAATTTTGCTTTGTTTCGTGGGGGTGTTACAGTAGTAGAGAGATGACTGGGACATGTCTCAGTGGCAGACTGATAAAATGAAAGATGAATTTTCCCTGCCTGCAAGTGTTGTCAAGTTTTAATCAGAAACATCACACAGGTTACAGGACACTTTTTTTTTTTTCCCAAGCAATTAAATAAAAAGCAAACATGCAATATTTTTAAGTGAATTGTTGGATGAAGAATTATTGGAAGAGAATTTCTACCGTTTACCTGTGGAAGACTTTTTTTTTTTCCAAGCTCATAAACTGGAAGTTTCTGACCAACTGGTTGAGTTTCACAATCATGCCTAAAGTACCGTTACTACTAGGATAATCGGTGTCTGCTATGAAGGCATATTCACCAGCTCTCCCTCTCTGCTGAAGTCCTACAGCTTTATGCTTTAGCCAAAACTTTCATTCTCAGTTACCTTTTCCTGTCTACATCCCCTTCTTATTGATTGGGATGAAGAAATTTCAGTTCCTGCTTTACAGCAATGTTACAAGAAAACTGCCTTAAAGGGTCACCCACCCTCCCCATAACAGATTCCTTTAAAACTGCTTCTTTTATTAACTTACTGCAGACACGTGCCTGCTCTTTTTATGTCTAGAATCCGTGTTAAACTTCTGAAGTTTACCCAGGAGTGGAAGCAGAAGGCTTAGGCATGTCCTGGACTAGCATCCAACTACCCCTTCAAGCAGGACAGCACGTCGATAGCGGGATGCTTTGCAGGGAGTTGGATTTAATGGAGAGCTCCCAGGTGACCCCAGACACCGCTGCTGCGGCAGGCGCACATAC
>NW_010224495.1:40054-55877 GCF_000690775.1 Eurypyga helias
GCCGCAATATCATACATCCTTGATTGAACTTTGATTAATTTTCCAGACTTTCAGAGCCTGTGGCAAAAGGATCCACAGTGGTAGCTGCAGCCATTAACTCCATCTTTTGTGATTTCTCCTTCTTCATTATGTTTGGGTCTTGATTGAACTTTGTTCCAAGTTAGTAGCTTTTGGCTATGGACAAGGGAGATGAGACTTTAGAAATGGAGTGCAGAAGGATAATATGTGAAAAACTTGCAGTGAAAGCTGCCTGGCTAGTTGGTGGAAGCTTTGGGTATACCCCGATGTGAGGGGCGTTAACAAAAATGTTGGAACTTCAGCTAACACCAGTCTAACCAGCACAACCCATCACTCTGTGCAGCCCTAGTCCAAATGTCTTCCAACATTCGTGCACAGCGGATGCTGTTCTATTACGCCACACAAATTCAAAGTTGCTGCCTACACATAATGAATAAAAATACCATCCTAGGGCAAAGCCAGAACTTTACGGAAGCACTTGTTTAAAACACATGAATAGGCTCAGTGGCTTCCAAAGATTATTTGCAGTGTGCCGCTAAATGATGCGAGCAACTATCCCGCCATTTGTCTGCTCAATAGGACAGCTTTACACCGCAGACTCAATCTAGTGTCTGTTGTGTTATCCCAAAAAGCAGTTTATCAGCAGCTAGAACAGGTCTTACAGTTCTTGGGAAAAAAACTAAAACTGACAATACTTTCCTGAAAACATTACACTGAATTTCTCCCAACAATCCTTCAGTGTTTTCATTACCTTACTCTCTCCCTCATTTTTGGTTGCAGAGTGTCTAAATACTTGGCCAGAAAAGGGACAGTTCAACTCCAAGAAGATTACTTCACAAAAAAGAAAAAGTCTGGTTTTCCTACTTGTTTTTGCAGTTAATGCTTGAATCCACCACTGTGATACACTCTCAGAATCGCTTACGTCTAATTTTATTGCCTGCTGTTGGTATTTGCCAATGGTGGTGTATAGAAATGGTATGCAGAAGTGGCTGTAGCAATCTGTAGAAATTTTTGCCAGAACCCACAAGTGCTGTGTAAAAGCCCCTTTCAGAGCCTGAAAACTGAAATTAACTGATGGGAAAAAAAAATATTAAACTATTAAGGGTGATTCAAAATCCACTATGAATCAAAAATATACATGATGTTTCCATAACATCTGACACAACGGGGCCTTGTCCCTACAAGAGGTCTCTGGGTGCTCCTGTGATATAAGCAATAATAGATTTGTCTGTGTGAAGCTTTGACTTATTGTGGCACCTCCCAATAGAGGCAACCTTTGAAATAATTGAAAACCTGGTAATAAAAGCAACCTTTTAAAAATAAAATACATACGTACAATGTACATACACACACACATATATAAATAAATATAACTCTTCCTTGCCTTAACCTTTTTACTCATTGCCAAGAACAGCTGGCTGAGGAATCGGCATCTGCCGTGAGCTCTCATTTATTTTCCGACGCTGCCTTGCCCCATTGCCCAGGCGGTCTCCGCAGTTCCTCTCCTCTCATCCCCTCACTGCTTTGCCTTCCTCTGAACCCAGGATACCGAACAGCCTTCCATCACAGAGCCCTTCTCCACTTACAGACACCCAGACTTTCTTTGCAGCCCCTTTTCTCCTGCTGCCAATGCCTGCTCCACTGAGCTTTATATAGGCAGATGTATAAATACATCTGATACAGAAAAAACAGTCTCTCTGCTACCTGGTATTTTTTAGCATTAACAACAGACTGTTATACTAGAAATTATTACCTTAAATGTGTCCAGACTGAAACTAAACTCCTTGGTGGCTCAAGCTTTGTCTGCCTGGGTGATCTGGACACTAGACTTGGGTAAAGTGGCTGGGTGCTTATTTAGACAGCAACTTTGGGAACTAAGTAACTCGGGGGAATGTTTCAATGTTGCAACACGTAGAACCAATGCAAGAAACACAAAGTTGCTATGAATAAGTGTTGCGTTGGCTACTGTTTCCCTTAAATTTTAGCATCCACGCTGTTTGAAATGCACTGGAATGATCACAAGCCCATTTTAGCGTGAACAGAGCTGCTCTGTTAATACCTTTGAAGCACTGGACTTGTTAGAATCATGGAATGGTTTGGGTTGGAAGGGACCTTAAAGACCATCCAGTCCCACCCCCTGCCATGGGCAGGGACGCCTTCCACTAGACCAGGTTGCTCCAAGCCTCATCCAGCCTGGCCTTGGACACTTCCAGGGATGAGGCATCCACAGCTTCTCTGGGCAACCTGTCCCAGTGCCTCCCCACCCTCTCTGGGAAGAACTTCTTCCTGATGTCCAATCTAAATCTACCCTCTGTCAGTTTAAAACCATTGCCCCTTGTCCCGTCACTGCAGGCCCTTGTTACCAGGGCTTTCCCTCCGTTAATACCCTGGCTTAAAATAATAGGGGAGCGTGCACAGCATGAAAAGGGGCAAAGTGCTTCAAGACCAACCCCTTTTTAGTGGACACTTGGGAATTGCTTGGAGGAGCGCCAGGACCTGAACAAGGTGTGAAATCATACAATTAAAAGAAGGATGGCAGGTGTAAAACAGAAGTCTCTTATGGAGCAGTGGTTTGGGGTATAGTATCTGCAGGAAGCTGGCTGCCAGGCTGACACAGAGTGATTGAAGAAGGAGGCCTGGCAGGATTACCACAAGGAAGTAACAAGCCTTCAGGTATACTAAACACACACGGGTTGTGTGACTTTTCACAAACCTCCTCTTCTCTTTTATGTTGTCCTCATGTTAAAGCAAACCATACAGCGGTAGTAAGAAGGAGCCCGAGGCTCCTACAGACAAGAGCTGAATGGTCGTTGCCCTGTAGATGTACAGGCAGCTATACCGCCACAGACTGTACTGGAACAGCATGAGGTTAATGGGAGTTCAGGATTACTTTTGATGCCTTTTTCAATGGCTGCGACAGGTGTCCCCTCCTGCTGAGGGTCTCCACAGCTAAAGGACTTCATCCTGCCTTCACTCAGCCAACGTGACTTGTGTCGCTTCCTTCAAGGGAAGCAGGATCAAGCCCTCTAGCAGTAACTTTGAGCCAGTTTTATTAGTCCGGCCACATGCCTTCTTCCAAAGCCCCTGGCTTGTCATACATTTTTCTGCATTAAACACTTCAGCCAGATATGGCTCTACCATAAGCAGCTTGCCCAACAGATTATTAAGAGAATATTCTTTTTGAACTGTCTCTTCGACAAGCAGGAGATGCAGCTGGCATCCAGCCCCTGTGACTCTCTAGCAAAGCAGCACTAAGCCAGGGCAGATTAAACAAAAACCTGACTAGGGCAGAAACACTAAACTCATCCTGAGCAGTTGGTGCTGCCTTTGAAATCAGCCATGCTAAAATGGGGCTGTGATACCGTCGGCACAATCGTTATTAGGAAACTGTCGCAATGTTGAATAGACATTAAATAATTGGTGTGATCTTTAATTTTCTCTAAAGAAAGGTAAAGAAAGACTACTAAGGAGGAAATGCCTTTTTGTACTCTGAATATATTTAAACCCTCATTGGTATGAATTCGTACAGTTCCAAGAAATGCAACTTATACCAGATCTGTAATAAATTCCATATACCTCTGAGGCCATTCTTTTCAAGTATTTTCAACACATTTTATTAAAAAAGTCACTAATAAAACATCACAACCCTCACTAGAAGCTAAGCATTATCTCCCTTTTACAAACCAGTAAATTGGTTATTTACCCAAAGTTATATAATAATTTGGTGACAGAGCCAGTCAGATCTGCCAGAAGAATAGCACTTTCTCCTGACCTCCATTTTAGTAAGTGAGTGACAATTGCTGTTTATAAAAATAGCAGAGCAGGGGTACAATCCCTGCCGTGACAAACTCTTCCTCTATAGACTTAGCAAAAGAAGCCTTTGTGCAGAAGCATTGCATTATACTGGCCAGTAAAGAGAAATAGCAGAGCCTTTGCAATACGTCTATTAAAAAATGGGCTTCTTTAGAAAGCTCTGAAAACTCATTTCTAGCGATAGAAATTGTGTATTCTGTTGATCAAGATGCTTTCTCCATACTCCAAACTACATTATCTGGATGACATTCATTGTGAAACATCAGCCTCACAGAATACGAAACGTGTTTACAGGGGAGAGAGATGCAATCTACTTTTATATACACATTTTGTGATGTAAATAAGCTGCTGGAAAGCCAGTTTGTGACAATGCCAGTATCTGGCGCTTCTTTAGTCTAATTAGAAACTGCTCTGCACAGCCCAGCCACTAGCAGTGGAACACACTGCTTATTTTACCTACCAATTAAAGTGTTGCGGCACACCTAGCCACTCATCATTAGAGCAACTGGCACAATGAACAGAAGTAAACAACAGTTGTGATCAGGAGTACAGCAGATATTTACTAGAGAGAGAATAAAGTAGGTAAGCCCAGTTTGAAACGATGAGTGTTTATCAAAGACCTGCAATTTGCAAACCTCAGGTGACTAACAACTGTATCCAGGACTGGAAATCACGGACTGGCCTCTTAGCATCTATGCCCACCTCTGAACACTCGGCTAACAAATAAATGAGCTGGTCATACAACAGCAATCTTGGGGAAAAAACAGACAACCGTATGACAGAGCATTTGCTCCTCCTCTCTGAAACCACACAGTCCTTCACCGGGAAGCACAAACACCACTCCAGCAGACACCTAGGGAACACAGAGGGGACACCAGGCCCAGCAGCCTGCTGTGATGCTTCAGGTAAAAATGCACCCCATGACCAAGGCCAGCACCTGCACCCAGCAGTTAGGGTGGCACAGCAGGAGCGACGTTTGCACTGATCTCCTTTTAACTCACCCACAAGTATTTTATGATTTTTTTCCTTAGCTTAGAATTATTGCATTTTTTAAAAAAATTAACTTGAGTTTCATTTAATACTGACAGCAAAAAGACTGCCCAGTTATTTTCCAAGTACAATAATATTTGAGCAACTGTTCAAAATTTTATTCTGGGCCAAACTGCTTAATCTGTGTCAAAAATATTTTAGATTCATATAGTTTCTTTAAATTTAAGCGTAGTAAGATTGTTCATGTTTTTAAAATACTTAAGTGACTTGTACGTCACTTTTAACCTTTCACCCTAAGATGAAACTGCACAAACGATGTCACTGAACCTGCAACTGAAAACCAAATGAACAAACCTCACCGCAAAAACAAAATCCACAGGCTCCATGACAGTGCATGCAGATATTTATGTCCTATTTTAGCTGCTGAGGAAAGGCATCAAACAGACAGTCAAGGGACCTGCAGACAGCGGCTAGGTGTGCACACCCTCCCACCCTGCCCCACCTACCACCCAAATCTAGCTCTGGAGGGACCAACTCTAGAAAGACACGTTCTCTTTCCCCAGCTCACTCAGCTCCTTGCTTTCCCTGACCCTGCTGAATATGATCTCATTTACTAGAAAAAGGAAAGAACAGAAAAAAAGAGATGGCAGGTTCAGAATTGTGTACACTTTCCCATGCGAGAACTAAACTGAATCCATGTGGGAACTGAACTGAGACCTATCAATGTTCACTTCTACATGGTGGAACAGTTTCCAGTCATCACTGCTGAGGTTAAAGCAAGACAGTAATCCATTCTGTTCTAAAATTACCTGTACTGTGTTTTGTCTAATTCATTCTGCTGTTCACTGGGCTCGTGTAGAAGAGCGATGAGCCACAGGTTAAGTTTTAAATGCCAACATTTTATCTCTGAGTAATAATCATGGGTTTTACTTGTAGAAGATACATCACAACTCTTCATGCATGGCAACATCAACACACCACTGGAACAAATGTCACATGTTTGTCCACCTACACAGCCACACAAGCTATTTTAGGCACTGCTTTCAGTTACACCTGGGTACCAACGATCTGTAAAGAACAGGTGAGCCAACTTGAAAGCAAAGCAAGGCAGGTTTTGGTGAAGCATCAAATACCTTTGTGCTTATGCTCACGTATTTTACCATCTGTAAAAAGAAAGCAAGGGCTTCTACCCACTGCAATCACTGCATTTCACTTTTCCATCAGAAATAAGGTGAGGACACCAGCTTTTGAATATCTGGAGACAATAACTGACACTGACTACGAAAGTACACTGGAAAAGGGACACAAAGCACAGCAGAAAGGAATTACACCTGTGATACATCTCACTTGCAGGTTTGCTTTATTTATTTATTAGGTTTTTTGGAAGTTCACTTCCTGCACACCTCATGCACACACACACTCCCCTTTTAAAATGAGTGGCTGTGTTCCAAAGCACAGCCCTGGGCAGCTGTTTGGACCCCAGCAAGGTCTGCATTCTCCCGTGCTCACCGCTGTGTCTGTACAGGCTGCTGGAAGGCATGGACACCTCTCCCGATACTGCAGTGGCACACTAACAGGTGGGTAACAGCCAACCATAGATCCGTTTCTCAGTGCCTGGCAGAGACAGGGGACTTCAGGAAACGACCTGACTGTGACTCATTTCAGATTAGCTAGAAGAGAGTGGGGTTTTTGGCTGGAGAAGTGGTTGGAGGACTGAGTGGGAGCAGTGCCTGCGCTGCGTATGCACTCACTGTTCTTGGCTTATGGGTTTATACACAACAGTGCTCACGGAGAGAGCTGCCTGCTTATGGCTGGGGAAGAGACCGTGTGGATTCACCTTGCCTTGGTCACCTCTATACAAGATTAATGCAGTGCATTCTTCTTAGCTGGGCTGAAAGCAGAGCAGGTGCAGAAAAGCATCTGTTTCCCCCCGGAGCAGAGAGAACCTATGTGAGCAGGCAACACCTGCACACAGGCCGTGCGCCGGGGCCGGGGGACTTCCTGGAGCCATTCGCTCTGCTAGAAAAGTTTCTTCCAAGTGCTGTGCAGTTCTAGACTCGAGCGTAAGTGATATCCTCCCACCGAAAAGTACTGTCACAGCTATTAAGGTCTGCCAGGAAGCTCTTGCTGTAAGACTGAGGTAAGATCTCCTGGGACTGGCAGGCTCTCAACTAATAGTTTCAGCCTTTGAAATTCATTCCCTTTGGCAGCTTCCCAAAGCCAGATGCTAATGACCTTAGGCATGATGCAAGACCTTTTTATTGGTGTCTTTTTTTTTTTTTTTTAATCCTGAAGTAGCAGTGAACCCAGACATTTCTTATCTTTGCAGAAAGTATCCATTTTAGCATTGCAAGTAACCACCTAACTATTGCAGAAATACTGTCGGAATCGATCTTGCATGTGAAAAGTCATTCACTCAGTAGCCTTCAACAACAACAGTTTGTGAAGGGTTCTTTATATACCAAAGCAAGGCCTTACGATGCAAGTTTAATCTCAAATGCCTCTGGACTTACATACGTTTGTTATACAGTTTTCCAGGGAGTTTGGCCTAATGGGCTAAATGCAGACTCTGGACTTGAAACACCCAGACCGTATTCCCAACCTTCTGCCAGACAGTTGTGTGACAATTGCCTGCAGGCAGGCAATTCCATCCCTCTCTCCTCTCTGTTGCCTGTGCAACAGGCTTTGCCCTGTCCGCAGAAGCAAGAGCGTACTTTGGCCGGCACTGCCAAGGGCTGCTCCAGAGCCAGACAGTCTAGTGTTCCGTTAGCTAACCTCTTGTGAAGTTCTGAAAACCATACGTTCAAAAGAACGAAAGGAGTAAACTGATTTTTAGCACAACAGTTTCCTGACTTTGTTGATAATCAGTAAGCGTCAGTAGAGGATATCCCCAAAGATTATTCTCCCCAGGCTTCCTCTCCCTTCAGTGCAGAGGGAGAGGCTCTTTCTGCGGGTGTTTCAGAACAGGAACCTAACGCAGATGTTCTGCAGAGCTCTGCACAGCCCTCTATAGAAGTGTCCGTGCACGGGGCCTAGAACGATGGGCTTCATTAAGCATCATCTCACCCCCTTTCCTTCCCTCTTGCCTCCAAACATATTGAAGAAAACACTACCAGACCAGGGTAATATCACAAAACTACAGACTCCTTAGTCTAAATTCCCCTTAAAGCATATTTAAAGTTAGATACATATTTAAAGTTAGTTACATATTTAAAATTAGTTAGTAGGTTGCCAGAGATAAAAGCAGCAACAGTGACTGGGTTCCCACACAAAGAGCAGATAGTAACAGGGGATCTTGATGTGCTGCGGCAAATGAATTTTGGTTTGAGACATTTAAATACTTTACTGTTTTCTTGGATGGGCATTTTTATAACAACTCCACAAATGTCATCTATGAGCCTTCTCAAAACTGAGTTCTTGCTCAATATTGCAATCAACTACCATAAATATAACAAAAGAAGCTGTGACTCACTTTCACAAGCAAATAGGCACAATAAACTGGTTTTCATCTTATTGCAGGGAACTTCAGCTTCTAAACAGACAGAACGCCAACCTAACATGCAACAGACAGTGAATGACTCACCTATGATTAAAACAGCTCTGTAATTCTAATCAGAAACAAAGTCACTGCCCCTTTGCTGTTCTTCTCCAGTTTTAAACTTAAGGAAAACCATTATTTTGGGGGTGCTTTGTTTCATTTATCATCTCGGCATTAGGTTGTCAGTGCACAAAACCTCGGTGGCAGAGTGACAGAGATGCTGCGGCACTACCTAGGTAAAGCACAGAAGACAGGAGTGCTTCACCCCACTCTATGACCAGGAAAAAGGAAATCACTGCTTCCAAGGCCAATGGGAAGAAGCAATATGTGTTTAGAAAACCTCACTCCCTAGAGATCTTCACCTGCTGACAAAATCCACCTTTTTTGAACGAGCAAATAATTCATTGAGCCACCTTTCCCAAATTTGGTGGGGTGCATCTGGTAATTTGCTCCAGGAACCTACACCGGGATCAGCATCAAGCTACGGTTAAAGGTCTGGAACACAGCTATCAACATTCATTGTTACCTGGAAATGGGGGAAAAGCACAAGCTCTATGACTGGAGCTGAAGGATGGAGACTCACCCCACATTTCCGTGGCAGACTCCTGCTCTCTGTGCAGTAAAGAAACGTCACCTCAGCTGAGCAGCGGGGTTATGCTGGACTTCCTGTGCTTGGCTGCGAGAAGTGGCCGGCACAGTTTGCCACGCTAATGGTATTTAAGCTCTCTGCAAAGGCTGTCCCCGAAGACATGACTTGCGACTTGTCCTGCCCTGCTTTTACGCTGGCTGGAGGAGCCGGTGTAGCAGAAGCAGGCAAGCACTCGCTGTTAAATATCCTTTTCCTGACAGGCACTGATGCAGTACTCTGTAGGATTCTGATCAGTCGTCACCGCTTTTACAGTTCAATTGTGGATACTTTCAGAGTATTTCTAATGATCTATTATTAATTGCCAAGAATTACATTGCAGTCTTAAATTCAGAAGGGAGAGAGAAACTGTGCAGCTTTCGGCTGTCAAGGACAGTAATTCAGTACTTAAATCATAAGCGTCAGAAGTTGTAAGTGGACTGATTTATACTAATTTGCACAACCTTGTTCATCTAGGTTAAATCTGTAAATAATGAAAGAAAACCAGGGAAAGGGCGTTTGAGTAAACTGCTATCACTAAAGCAGCACACAAGTGATTAAATCAATGGAATAAAGATGTGCTGGAGTTAGTGGGAAGCGAGGACTACAAGCTCACGGCAAAGTGTAAAGAAACTGTATTTGGAAAAGGTCAAATAAAGGGAAAAATTCAGATCTGCAAGCCAGATCCTTAGTGTACCTCAGAGGGGTGTAAGACCACTGAGGTCAGCTAAACCATGCCATTTCCCACAGACTTGAGGTTTTGTCCTGTGTTTATGCAAAAGAAAATGACAACATTAACTGGTTTGTAAAATAAAGACCTGGCAGATCTGCAAAATAGTCTGCTGCTTGGCTTTTTGGTTAGGGTATGCATTCCATAGCTGTATAAAGGAAAGGGAAGAAAAAAAAAAAAAAAAGAGAGGACTGGAAACTCCACCTGGATGCTATCAGTCTTGCCCAAGTAAACAGTACTGACATTAGTGCTAGCCTGCTGAGTGGTACAGGTTAGGAAGGGTCACAAAGGCAAAATGGTGACCAAACGTGCCTTGAGGTTGGGATGCTCTGGAATCTGTCACAAAGGGAAAAAAAAAAAAAAGCTCATTTTATCTAGAAGTCATTTCATTTTAGAGTTCAAAACAATTAAAGACATTGAAAGAATTGTACAAACATGGATTACAGTGAGACAGAAACAATCTCCTTTTTCATATAAACATGCACTCCACTACATGCACACGGTGTGATCTGTATTGTTCTTCAGATAACAGTGCAGCACACCCAGAAAGTGGCAAGGGAATGCATGAGAGAGATAGCAAAACACACCCTCCAGGAAGTTTTCCTCAATACTACATACTCATACCCATGTAATACAACTAAGAATTTTTGTTCAAAAAGGAAAAAAAAAAAAGGAAGAAAGCCTTTAAGAAGCAAATGCCATAAAATAATTCACTTGTCACATCCCAATAGCTGAACTAAGTTTGTGCTGAAGCCCCTTGAGATAAACATTCTTTTGACACTCAAGCTGTTAAGTTGCACCCAAATCTGCAAACCAGAGGAATATCTATTTGGATGCATTAATCACCGGGTTGTAACAACTGCTTCATGAGGTTTTGTTTTCACATGGCTTTAAATTCACTTGAAAAACCTTATTAACGAAGTAGCCTACAATAATTACTCACTTGAATTTTCTGGTTTGTTCTCTTTATCTCCTGTCTACAAAAGCAACCCTGAAACTACACCTGGAAACCCCAGCTCCTGAAAAATGAGTTTTACCAGTAATAACTTTTTTAGTAACAAGAGCTACATAGATGAAAGACTTTTCCTAATATCACTTCCAGTTCTCTCCCAATGCTTTAGTCCACACCAAGGAAACAGAACAAAGCATGAGTGATACTTTCACACGGCATTGAGCATCAAGACTCAAAGCATTCACATATTTTGACAGTTGTCTAAATCTGCAACCAGGCTGGGAGGCTACGGATAGCTCGGAAATGAACTGGTTAACGAGTCTTAAACACTGATCCTTTTCCAGGCCTGTTCAAATAACGCAGTGAAAAAAAGGCTCACTGTAAAGTGAAGTTCTGAACTAATTTTACTTCTCCTGCAGCATGCCAGGAAGTGTATTACATGCCATTGGCGAGATACCAAACCTGTGACTCTAGGGGGATGACTGAAGGAATCCTCACAATTCTGCATCTTGGAAATACATTCTACGCTAGAAGGAAAGGCTCTGTAACACATGCCATCTGTACCCCTTGCCGCCTTCTGAAAAGGGAGGGAAGAGAGAGAGGCTGCTTCCTCATACACACACACCAAGACACAGTGGGCCAAACCCAACTCTTGGAAACAGCAGCAGAAACAGCAGCTCAGCTGGTGCTTTTCTCTCCTAGTTCCACCGCTGCAGAACACGGGCATTTCCATAAGTCTCAGTATCCATCTGAGTTATCTCCGATTTAGATCGGGAAGCCTATTATAATAACTGGGAGTGTCATTTGCCCCATTAATTGCAGAAGAGTAGCATCTAATTGCATTGTAAATGGAAAAGGTTATGCTGAAGCCACTGTACTGCACTGAACTCAGCTCTCAGCTACTATGGGATTTTTCCTTTAAAATGTAATTTCTAATGACTTAAGGAAAAATCAAAACTATGTCCAAAATTGAAAATCAAGTGTTTTATTTAGTCTTAAGTAAATTAAAGCTCAACTGAAATCAATATTCTATCACATACAGGGAATCCAGATGAGAAGCAATTACTACTTCAGGATTACTGAAAGGGTGTTTCAGTAATTCTTTGAGAAACACCTACTTTAAGTAGATGGAAAACTTCAAATACAAAGAAGACTCTCACCCAGACAGGTAAAGGACTATCTACCTTTCATTCCCACCTCCCCAATACACTATCCTACCTATTCTTTATCCTGCTAGGAGTTGAAGTAGAAATGGCTATGAGCCAGGGTGAGTTAGCCCCAAGGAAATTCTTAAGAGTAGCAGGAGGCATGTTGGGGAAGTGGCCTGAGAATTTTTGCATTCCAGCTCTCTCCAGTGGCTGCAATGACCTAGTGGGGCCAGCTGCAGCCACACTGCTCTTGGGGGAACCCCCAGGCAGCTCTAACCTGGGGTCCATCCCTTCACCTGGCTGAGGACATAGGTAGTGAAGTGTTATAAAGCTCCCTTCTGTGTACGTGAACTGCTGTACTGATAAAGTGATTTATTTGTGTCATTCATTAAACTGTTGAAGGACTTGGCCCATAAAAGTTAAAGTTAGTGTTCAAATCTCCTGAGCCAAAGAACTCCTCATTTATACATTTACAGTGACAGGAAATCATCAGCACAATAAAAATCAGTAATTTATATCTGAAGGCCTTGCAATACCATTGTAACAGTTTGTTCCATAATAAGACAGCAAAGTTATTAAACGATCAGTGTTTCTTTATACTGTATAATATAACCATCATTTGTATCACAACTGGGGTCTATTTTCCTCCGAGTGCAAATATTTAACTCCCATTACTGTTAACAAGGGGATACCTAGCATGTACTCTGGCAAGAGAATAAAACCTGAATTTTAACATTAATATTAAGCAAGCTTTCAACTTGAAAGAATCTTGAGAGTACCTTGTATTAACACTACCTTAATTGCTCTGAAACCTGGATTTCGCATGAAGCATATACACAGATAAAACCAACTCCCGTTACCTTTCAACTGCACATTTTAGGATAACAGGAAGTCATGTCACCTGTCTGTAAACTGCATAGCTCACTCTGCGAAGGCACTGATAGCAGAGGCAATGATAAAATCTTTGAAGAGTACTCTCTATCTCTAGGAACATTTTCTTCCCTCGCCTCGCTTCCCAGAGGAAAAATTAACTCACAGTGCTTTTCACAGTAAGAATGGTGGAGGAAACTCCTCTTATATTTGAGAAAGGAACAACTTTTGGGCATTCGCTATTTACAGTTTGGGGAATCTCCTTGTTCACACAGGCACGCTGACTGAGGACAGTGAGGTAGCATAGATACATAGTGCAAGTAGAATCTGGCCCTTTCATTTTGTGAAAGCGCTTTGATCATGACTCTCTCAAGACATTATTTTAAACTAGAATGCAATTGACCGCTATTGCACCATATGTTCTTTATGTGTGAGCTCTGTCTTGTTCATTAATTTTTATGCCACTACGGTTGGAATTCAGCCAGTGTAATGTGGAGGCAATTAGCAATGTCAGAGTGTTCATGCCAGCATATAATGAGAGAGAGAAAGAGAGAGAGAAAGAGAAACGGGGAGATTATACTTCCTGCTACAGGCAAGGGTCCTCTTCAGAGGGTTTTCTTCCTTTTTTTTTTAAATGTTATTTGAAAACTGAAAAATCTAATAAAAACAGACAGGTGACAAGAAATAAAAGTCTTGTTATAGAAGTCAGATTTACTCACTTAGAAAAAAACTCTCCCATAGCTTTTTAATATGTTCACCTATTCTCAGAGGATGAAACTGAAGACGCCCTGTGGCCTGATGACCTCGTCTTCTAATCTTACAAACACTGCAGCCTGCTTTAGCTCTGCATCAAAATGCTTAATTTCAGCCCACAAAAAGAGATGCACGCATGTACTACAACAGAAACATACATTAAATAATACGTGTTCCTATGACATGGTATTTACTGACTAAATCTGTGGCTTCTTATTTTCTTAAGGAAAAAAAAAAAAAGAACTACTACTGCAAATCTTGCCGTCTGAGACGTAAGATATTTGCTAGTCTTGCTGCTGTTTGTGTTTTTAGATTTTGAAGGTAAAGTAAGATGTTTACCTAAAGTTCAAGGAGTTCTGGACACCTCACTAAAGTATCCACCTCTTCCCATTCCAAGCATACATACAGACACCCCCCTTCCCTTCCAGGGAGGAAACGGTGCAGTTTCAGGATATAGTTCCTGCCCTATCTCAGGCTACAAATGCACCTAACATAACTGCTGCAAAAAATCCTGCAGTGTTAGAAATCTAGTGCCCATAAATCCAGAAGTAGAACTCTACCAGAATTGTTTCATCCAATGTCTTCCTATTGAACTCCACATTACTCTCCCATAAGACAGAAACCCACCGTACACAAAGAAACCCCTTCCCAGTTCAAGACTTGATAGAATTTTGTTGTTCTTGTGTAAACATCTACATGTACGTTTACAAATCAGGTAACTCAGGAAAACCTGACTAATCAGAAGAATGGCTCAAGCTGCAAAACCTAAGTCCATACCCTCCTATGCTTCTCTCTTCCTCACACCACAAGTGATTCACACCCAGGCTTGGGTTTCACAGTCCATTAAGGAGACAGACAACTTTGAAGTTTGCTGGTGACACAATTTTCAGTTCTATAGGGTTTAATGGTTTAATTATCTATTTGCCTGTGAAGTCATTAAGCAACTCTGCACTAGTGATATGGTTATTAAAAGATACATCCCCCTGCAGGCATTTAAATACTGGTTACAGGACCATAGTGCTGCCTGTGGTAAGGGTCTCATGGCTTTGTGGCAGCCTTTCACTTTTGAAAGCCTGGCAAGTACATAAAGGTAGTTTGACTAATCCACCATAATTCCTACTGGATATTTACCCTCATCACAAAAATCACAGCGTCTGCCCAGCTTCGTAGCGTACAATCAGCTTTAAAGAATCCCACTCAGAGTTTAGCAAAGGCATTGCTGCACTGAACTAATACACAAAGAGCCTGATCCAAAGCCCACTGAGGTCCAAGTCATGGCTTGTCAGGCTGAGAAGAAGTAAAGAATCACAGAATCTCTGAAGTAGGAAAAGCCCTTTAAGATCGAGTCCCAGCGTTACGCTAGCACTGCCAAGTCCACCACTAAACCATGTCCCTAAGCACCCCATCTTTAAATCCCCCCAGGGATGGTGACTCCACCTCCTCCCTGGGCAGCCCGTTCCAAAGCCCGACAGCCCTTTCCGGGCAGACGCAGATGCGCTCTGGCAGTATAGCCTGCCTAGGATCCGCCTGCTGTCATTTGTTCAGACTTCATGAGCAATAGCATTCACTCAGAGTTTTTAAGAAGTTTCCAAAGCAGCTCAGAGAAATGTCAAAAACTTGCAAAATCGTAAGAGTTTTAGTGAAACTTAGTCAAAATTGACAGTTTTGGTAGCATGACATTAGAAAGTTTCAGCGAAAAGTTAGAAATAATCACTTAGTTTGAATTCAATGATGAAATATTTTGCCTTGAAAGAACATTTCTTTTGTCCAATTCATTTTTATATTATATATTAAAATTAATACTGAGAAATAAAAGTGGAAGAAAGCTTGGAACTTCCAAAAGGACAGATTTCTGTAGCTTAGCAGCTTCCACATGCCCAGTCGTGTCTTCTTCAGTGGAAGCAAATCCCACCTTTGTATCAGAGACAAACAAAATCATAGCTAGACATTACTGAACATCTACTTATTCTGCTGCTAAGGGGACAAGCTATGTGCTGGTGGGTTGACCTCAGCTGGAGGGCAGGCACCCACCAAAGCTACTGTCCCTCCCCTCCTCAGCTGGGCAGGGGAGAGAAAATATAATGAAAGGCTCAGGGAGATGAGGGCAGGGAGGTCACTCATCAATTACTGTCACAGGCAAAACAGACTTGAGGAAAAAATTAATGTATCACCAATCAAATCAGAGTGGGATAATGAGAACAAAAGCCAAATCTTAAAAACCTTCCCCTCACCCCTCCTTTCTTTGCCGGGCTCATTTTCACTCCGGCTTTCTCTCCCTCCGAGCAGTGCAGGGGGATGGGGAATGGAGGTTGTGGTCAGTTCATCACATGGTGTCTCTGACACTCCTTCCTCCTCATGGGAGGATCCTCACACTCTGCCTCTGGCC
>NW_010224496.1:0-746 GCF_000690775.1 Eurypyga helias
GCGGGTTCGATCCCCGTACGGGCCACAGAAGCTTTTTAAAAAATTGGGCTTTTGTGTTCTTTTTTTTTTTCCCCGGTTCTCTGTTTTGTTTGGCCCAGCGCCGGACAACGAGCGCGAAGGAACCCGCAAGGGCCTCGGCGGGGTGGCGGAAGGCCGTACGTGTGAGTACCCAGGACCTAAAAAATATTAAACTGCCCAGGGGAATGGAAAAAAAATAGCGCTTAGCAGAGGATGGTTTCGATCCATCGACCTCTGGGTTATGGGCCCAGCACGCTTCCGCTTCGCCCCTCTGCCCTGGAGCCAAACCCCTACGCTGCCAGCCTACAGGCACACCGAGGCACCCACCTGCATTGGGAGTGTTCCTACAGCCCTTCTGCTTGCACCCCCAGTCTTGGGGATGGTCCCCTCGGAGACCCTCACCCCTTAGTCTCTCTCTATGCTTTCCCTTCTTTTACCGGGTTTCGTTTGCATTCGGGGACAAACCTCCCTGCACGCTACAGCCGACAGTGCCCATTCAAGCAGCGAAGAATTGTCCAAAATTAGCTTTGTGCAGAAAGTCAGCGACCAGCCAGCGTGCAACACGTGCACCTGATTAAACACCTCCATAGCGTCACGAACGGGATCAAGAGAAAAGCGCAAAGCACATCATCGCCTGGGAAGCTCAGCGCTTCTCATCCAGCCGGCCTCTGGGGAGAGGCTTCCCTCACCCCACGTTGCGTCTCTCTCATAGAATCACAGAATCACAG
>NW_010224497.1:0-559 GCF_000690775.1 Eurypyga helias
CTCAGGAAAAAAGGAGAGTTTATGAGGTCTGGAAGAAAGGTGAGACCACTCAGTACTATAAGGATGTCATGAAGTTTTGTAGGGAGAAAACTGGGCCAAAGTCCAACTAGACCTTAATCTGGTCCCTGCTGTCAAAGGTAACATTTCTATAAATATGTTAACAACAAAAGGAAAGCTAAGGAGAATCTTCATCCTTTACTGGATGTGGCAGGATACGTACTGACTAAGGATGAGGAAAAGGCTCAGGTACGTAATGCCTTCTTTGCCTCAGTCCTTAATAGCAAGGGCAGTTATTCTCCAGGTACCCAGCCTCCTGTGATAGACAGGGATAGGGAGCAGAATGAAGAGGAATCCTCCACAATCCAATGGTTAGTGACCATTTAGACACCACTTAGACACCCACAAGTCTATGGGAACAGAGGGGATCCCTCCAAGGGTGGTGAGGGAGCTGGCAGAAGTGCTCAACAAGCCACTTTTCATCATCTATCAGCAGTCCTGACTAACTCTGGAAGTCCTAGTTGACTGGAAGCTAGCAAATGTGATGACCATCTACAAGAAG
>NW_010224498.1:0-9666 GCF_000690775.1 Eurypyga helias
ACCATTCCATAATTCTATGATTCTCTAAGCCATCAGACACCTCTGACAGATGGGGATTATAACTACTAACATCAATTGACCTAATCATGATCTATCAGCTATGCTATTCATGTACAAGAAAAAAAAGTGAGATTAAAGACACATCATTCTCTCCCTGGGAAATGGCCATGCATATGTAGCACTCCCCTCAAGAGAAGGCCTCAATACAGTTGTATTCAGCATTTTCTCACATGAACACTAAAAGTTGAGGCCTTAAATCATTAGAATTGTATGCTGAAGAACACCGGGCTATCCCAAGTAATTCATGACAGAATATGAACAGGAACCATAATCAACTAAAAGCTGAATTTGCAAGTAGTGATTATCTATTAAATAGCAAATAAAACTTTTGAATTAGGCAAAAAACGGCTCCAAGCACAGAAGTAACACATACAGCCACTACTAAAGGCAGACTGTACCATCCGTAGAACTGCTGACAGACAATATACAGCACTATGATGCATAACAGAGATTAACATTTTATCTCAAAACTGGACTTCACCTACACATTATGCTGATCTTGAGTTGGCATCAAGTGTTTTACCTCTTCTAGGTCACAGCTCTAAGTCATAAGACTCCAAACACTAATTTACTTCTGCTCATACAGAAGCCATTCAAACACCTCCAAACATGCTACCACTTCACCATCTGCTAATTTGGTTCTTTTCCAGAGACTTTGTGTTTCAGAGCTAGACACAGCATGGTTTTATTGAAAGGTACAATTTCTATTTCATTGCCAGGGAAAAAAAACAAACAAACAACCAATTCTTAAGGTATCAATTGCATTTTTCACCACTGTTAACATTCCCTGAAAGAATCAATCCCAGAGTCTGTAAGCTCTGTCTGCTCTTTGCAGTTATTTTAGAATTTGAAACCCTGTAAATACAATTAAGGCTATTTCCTCCTCCTGAATATGCATCTTTACTTTGCATTTGTCAAGTGATGCTGAATTTCAAGTGGTATTGAGAAATCCCTCTCCAGCTTCTCTTCGTTATGAAAACACAGAGCATTGTTCTGTTATCTGCCAGTTCTGTTGTTTCATCCTCTATTCGTTATGGTTATTAGTTTTATGAAGTTCGTGGGAAACCCGAACTATCCACCACATAACCTGTCTGCATACTACACTCTGTTTCTCACATAACTGGAAAACAAAGACCAGATTTTTCGTTGCCCAGTGAAGACTACACCATGCTAATGGCAACGGGGCTCCCACATTCAAACCAGCAGTACAAAATAAAGCAGTGTCAACACATGCATTTGTCTGAAATTCTTAGTCCACAGGGACAGATCTGTCCCTACCCCACGAAAACATAATTTCTTTAGGAGTGTGTAGTGAAAAGTTCGTGTAACTGGGAAGATAATGAGATTATGTCTTTCTATCCAATTCCCTACAAAAGGGCTTCATGTAAATGGTAAAAGAAAATTTGTAAAGGTTTTGAAAAGTTCTAAATAGTAAGATAGCTTACTCGAAGTAGCAACTGCCTGTTTTCCATACTGCTCCTAAGAACAAGGCACATACACGGAACTGTTGAAAAGAAATCTGGATTTCTAGGATTCATGCACTAAGGGCGCACCATTCCCTGGAAGTGCTTAATGTTTTCCAAAACAAAACGTTCCAAGCTTTTAAAGAAGTCTTTGCAGGCTTAACACAGACCTGCTGTTCAGTTTTTTTCCTTCAGCCACACTCCATCTGCTGGTGAGAAGCAGAATTAGCTGGGGCATCAATTAAATTGTATTCCCTCACTGCGCCTTCACAGATGTCCTTATACTATTCTTTTCCACAGAGGAAGAACACGTGGAAGCACTGGATTCCTGCCATTACAACACCTCCTATGTTCTCTCTTGTCCCACTTAATCTCAAAAATATTGTCTCACAATTACATAGGAACAGTAATGTCTGGAAATTAACGTAAAATACTTGCAACTCAAGACACTGCCTGAACAGAACTGAAGCTTTCACACCACTTTAGGAACCTCAGTCTAAACCAGGCTCTAGACTACTAGAGATTATTCCAGAGATGGTAACACAGAAAGACAGTGTCTATTTCAACAGTAGCTCAGTAGCTTCGTAGAAGTAATGAATGGTAAACTTCAAGACAAATGAAAAGTGTGACATGAACAAACAGGACCTCGACATTACTCGTCTTGACAAGGCCCATGCCCATCCCACTCCAATTTATATAAATAGTGATGGACTAGCAGATTTTCTGCTACTTATCTCCCACAGCGTAAGAGCTCGCGACTCAGTCGTATAACCTGCCCAGTTTCCTTCGTGCATGGAGTGGAAAAACAAGACCAACTTTCTATAGCCATCCTCTCGTGTTGTTTTCACGTCCCTCCTCCCTGAAATGATGCAGGAAATACTAAAGGTATCTTTCTGAGAAGGGAACCGGTAAGATGGAACATGAGAACACAAAGGGATTTCCAAAGCTCTGCAGAACCACTGCTGAAATACAAGGAAAGAATCAGGAATACTCCTGCTTCAGCGATTCAGGCTTGGCTCTGTGGACAAAGCATACGCCAACAATACGCCATGCCAGACCACAGTCAGGGTCTTGTTTTTCTATACCTCTAAGCTAGAAGAAACAAAATGCTGAGACAAAAAGCATTCTCTCTCATGCCATGCGATTTTCAAGTGTCTCTAAACAAGTACTATTTCTGAGAACAGCATGGAATACAACCTCTTGAAAAGCCAGTTAACAGCACGGCTAACCTTTACCAGCAAGCAAGAGTAAACAGTTGTTTCAACACTGAAATCCTCAAAGCCTGGCTTTCATTTCTTGGGCACGCCAAACAATGCTTCATAAGGCAATACTGGCTCCTAGCAGTTTAGTAGAAAAGCGTTCATACTTTCCTAATACCCGAATTGTAAGAGTGAAGCCCACAGTTATCCTTCTACAGAAAGAAGTAAAAGCATCCTCAACATAACTGTCACCTGCACTTCAGTAAGCTCCATCATATTACTATTTCTGATGTTTGCACCAGTTTAGAAAGCCTCCCACTGGCTGAAAGGCACCTTGAAGAAAGAAAAAGCAATCCTGTATAAAAAGCAAGATATTATGACTGTTGCAGAGAGACAAGACAATGGAGCAGAAGCGTTTTCAACATCAGGAACAGTCAAAGAAATAATTTACACTTTAAGAAGCTTACCTTTGTTGAAAGCACTTTAAATGTACTTTGCTCTGGCACTATAGAATGAAGAAGAACAAGCTTTAAGTTGTAGTCTTCACCTGACGGAAGTCTCACTGATGCATTCATCTGTTAACAGTTGAAAACACATCTCTGGTCATCTCCAAGAGCAGTTTTCCATTTCCCAAGAAAAGGACTGTCATTTGGCACCAAGATTAAGTGATTAAATTAATGACCCTTCACTAGGGCACTTAAAGCATCAGGCGTCAGAATTTCAGACACCACCATTACATGACTGCATTATTGAACACGGTGTTTCTAAAGTACACTAGAAAATGAATAGGAGATTTCAGTTCTTAGCCAGCAAGTACTCAAAAAGCCTATTATCTTGTCAGCTTGATCTGCATTCTTTGGGGAATGAAGTATCAACACAATAATGGAGCATGAAAACAATTTGCAACTTCCCTTCTAATACACGCAAACTACGTGGCAAGTGTTCACACAGTTTTAATGATCTCAAGCAGATAGTGACAATCAAGTAATTCTGGTAGTTTGTGAAATAGCAACATAGTTGAGATTAAGAACCTAACTCTCCAGCGTTCTCAGCTAAATTAAACAAGAGCATCGTCGGTACCGCATATGGTATTACAGTAAAGAGATTTCTACACTTCCTCAAACTATATATTTTGTTGCTACTAACAGTTTTAGTAATGCCAAAACCAAGAAAAACCCACTCACAAACATTCATGCTTTTTCTGTAATTGTCCTAAGGCAAGGTATTTCTCATTCACACTTATTGTTAGAACAAAATCCTGTGTACACTGCTGTGGCAATAGGTCCTGGTTCACTTGACTGGGCACACATCTACAGCATAACTTTACATACAGAAAAGCTCAGGCAGAAGGCCTCTTGCACCATTTTTTTTCACGCTACCAGAGCGGGTAAAGTTCACTGGTTTAATTATTACATCTTAGGGAATCTAGGAATGCGTATCAACAACCAACACAAATCACCTCTTTCTCTGAGAACTGCACGCCAACATCATCCTTCTGTGCATTCTTGATCATTATAGTCACAATTACTTGAGATTCTGTTTGGTACCAGTCATACCTGAAACGAAAAAAAAGAGAGAGGAAAAGCTGACTGCAAAGAGATGTACGGAAGAATACCAAAAGTTGGAAGTAGTTTAGTTAAAGGGGGGAGAAAACACATAGAAAATTAGATTTCTTCCCCTTTCTCTGACAGAGGACTTGCAGAATTGACAAGATAAAATAGAAGAGCAAAGAATCATTTTTAAACAAGAAGCATATAAAAATTAGGTCACTTTCTTAACCAATCTGTAGTATTGTTTGCCTTCTATAAATTAAATGGCACTTTTTAGTTCAGGATCTTAAAAGCCTCTCAGAAACATGACCTATACCAGGCTAAATGGGCCAGTCTTTGAATTAAGCCCAGTGTGAGAATTAGAAAAAGAAGCCAGAACGCTTACTCCATTCCCCACTCTCCCAGTGAGGCACAATCTCCTGAAAGTACCGTTCAGTCTGAAAAGAAGCGATGACACTGTTTAAGAAATGTTTCACTCAGACTGCTATGTGCTCAAGTTATAGAAAAACAATTATCTTGCTTCTCCAATCCCCAAGTCAAAGCACAGTTGTATGTCAGTTATTTTAATCCTCATAGCAGAGCTAAAGACAACTTACTTGATCTTTGGTGGCAGAGGTTGCTGCTGTGTACTCTAGTTGAGGCATATTCCATCGGAAAGAAAGTTACATCAGCGTAAGTGAAAACGTATCATCAAGTACTTTCCAAAGACATATCATCTTCATACTGACTACTCCCTTTTCAGGATTTACGTATGTGCGTAACTTAGAGGTGAAGCTCCTCACTGTTCTGCTAGCCATTTATGCCAGGTGAATAACTAAAAAGTTTCAATTTACACTAAATACGTCAGTCTAACTCAGAATATATTGGTCAGACTTTTTATGAGTAGCAGTAAATTCAGCTTTAACTCATTTTCTTCATGGATAAGTATACCTGAAAGACGTATGGTGGCTATGCTGCTAATCCAAAAATCATGAAGGAACCCTGAAATCGTACTGAGAACTTAGGGTGTAACTTTTAAACATAAAAACCTTTTAAGAATTGTCTTTACATACACCCACCATGTTTTCTGTACACCTTCATCCTCTATCTTCTTCTTAAAATGTAAAAAGTGGAAGTAACTATGAAAGAGGGAGCAGAACATCCAATGATAATCCCCATTTTTGTCTCAAAAAAAATTTAAAAAGCGAGGGATCAATTTCCACATTTCTTCTGAAGATTTCCAATAAATGAGGAAACTGAACAAGACACAGCAGAAAGGAGGCCACACAAACCACCACCTGCATAGCAAAGTTACTTTCCAGCAGTCACAGGCAAAGTGGTATTGACAAGACGAGCTGGTTGATTTGGAGAGTTAAGCCACTGACTGCAAGCAAGAAAGTTAAAATGTGCTTCAATGAGTTCACAGTAATTGCCAGATTTGTATGCCATTCCTAAGACTTTTTAGGGCTCAAATTTTGCGACCTTGGCCCCAAATAAAAGAAACGTTTAGAAGGGAAGTTAAATCCTTCAGAATCGCATGCAACAGAAAACATTTTTAAAGCCTGAAAGTTCTAAGAAGCCAGCGAAGCCTACAAGTATGCTCTAGCTTAATAAAGAAATCGAAACGGTAACCGTATTAGGGCAAACAGCTTACCACTTCTGTCTGTGATGCTGCGGAAAGAGGAAAAGTTGCACCGTCAGAAAGATACGTAGTGAACTGACACAGCATCTCCTTATTCTAGCTTTCTACAGCTACCGCAGATATTCTGCATTTATTCCAGTTTCAACAGCAGAAGAGTTAAAAACATGTCAGTGCTACCTCGAGTATTTTGCTTTTATGACAATCTACTTCTCAGTCAGACTTCAATCAGGAACTTGTGCCAAGGAACACAACGCTTGTTCTGACCAGCAGAAGGAACACATTTTCCATTACTTCCTCTTGCTTATCAGAAAGCTATACGGACCTTTTTTTAAAGGAAAGCAACAGCACAGCAAACAAAAGAGTTAAAAATCCCTTCCCGAGAGTCTGTCTGAGGTTTATCATCCATCCACTGCACAAAGTTCCCATCCAATCTGTATCTCATGTTAGGCAAACGCAGCTGGGGAATGAGATGGAAACCTGGCACAGAAATTAACTTCTTGGACCTTAAATGTACTGTAATACTTGGATCTAAACTATAGCTCACTAAGTCCTCTTTTAAGTGTCTTTTCCTAAATTTTCTCAGATTAAATATGCTTGAAAAGAAACAAACTTTCCCTTTGTTTCTTTGTCACGCATCCTGCTAAAGAGATCAAGATTAAATAAAAAAAAAAATTAGGCTGTAATTAAGAAATTAGAGGGTTTGGGTTGGTTGAGGTTTTTGACATTTTTTGGCAGGTTTCTCTTGTGGAGTTTTTGGGTTGTGGGTGGTTTTTTGGCGGGGGAGTGGGGCGGTGTTTCCCTCTCTCTTTGGGGGTGGGGGGAGGTGCCTTTTTTTTATTCTGGAGTATTAGAGAATTAAGAAAACAGCTCCAAAAAGAAAAGACAAGGACGAATAACCATGAAAAGTAATTATGACATTAGAGGCAAACGTGGATTATAATCTCTTTCCTTGAGAGGGCAGAGAAAGTTGTCACCTAAGGTAAACCTTTACGCATCAGACCGTGCATGCCAATCACCTAATTTCTCCACATAAACCTGGCAAAAAAGTATCGCGGAGCAGAAATTTGTTCATTCTCACATAATAGCGTTCTCCCCGGTTTGGTTTTTAGTGAACAGCTTGACATGGCCTTCTATTTTCTACTGCCTCATTCCCCAAGGTGCACCGTAAAGAGGGGGGAGGCCACAACGGGTGGAGGAAAAAAGTTTCATTATTCTGTTGTATCTCATTAAAACCCACAGGCAGCTGAAGCATGGTGGATGAGTTGTTGGTGGGGTGTCGCTTTGCAGGAAGGTATGAAAGGAAACTACGCTCGACTACACTCACAGACTACCACAGATGAGACACCAGAGCAGCAATTCACACCTGACTACGGCCTTCTCTACATGGGATGTGAGTAAAGTCCCCAGATTCCCACCTCTTTCCAGTGTTCTCTTCTGCAAGCTTTGAAAACTGATTTAGATGCTCTTTTTAGAAAGCAAGCTGAGATACGCTTGCACAGTTAAAATTAGCTAGCAGCTGTATATGAAAGCGAGTTAAAATTAATTATGATTGTCTGAATTTTATATAGGTCCTCTGTCACAGCTAATTATTACATTAAAACCCCAATATTCATGTTCCTCTAAATCTGAGGTACAGAAGTGTTCAGGATGTGCACTCTGAGAGAAAGAAGAGGAAAAAAGTGACTTTTTTAAACAAAAAAGTATTTTGTTCCAAGTGAGAGATAAGCTGTGAGTCTTTAAAAACAGATGACAGGGCTTCAAAGCAGAGGGCGTATCAAATCCCTTATCAAGTAAACGTGGTTTCTCTTACCGTTTAGAGTTTCCTCACATCTTTTAATCCAAATAGTAAAGGTATCATCTACATCTAGAAGAGATCAAACATGGTAACATTAAAACTGTTCAAGCACTACAGGTATTGCATAATGAACAATCCCACACAACTGTCATTGGAACAAATCCATCCCAAACTTGCATACGTTTACTAAAATATCGTGTTATTTCCTGGTATCTTCCTGTAACCTCTGTCATTCCAGTTAAGCTTTAAGAATTTTTATACAACTCAACTGTTTAACTCTGTTATTTTTAATTAACTTCAAATTAATTTGTAGGACACTAGATTTTGTCTGAACCGACCCAAATTCAGCACTGCTTTCCAATCTGCTCAACACCTCTCTGTAGATCTGTTTGGAAAGCAAGACATCAAGTTGTTTTACACGTTTTTCCATTATTCTTAAAATTAATTTTTCAAACATGGAGTTACTTTCTTCCTCTCTAGAGGAGTATCAGAGGGGAAAGACTGTTCTGAGCACAGCCCAAAGTTGCACAAGTTTTCACAAACACCACATATTTCCTGGTGGTTTCACACAAACTTTACAAATGCACGTGAAGTTCCAGGGATGTCAGGAATACGTAGGTGCCAATCCCACCCAATGAATCAAAACCACAGGAAAGTTTAGTCAGAGCTTGATATTCTAGGAAGCAAGCTCCCAGACAGAAATGAATTCACTACTCAAAAGGTAGCAGTGTAATGACAGAGCCATCATCTTATTTCAACAAAATTCCCAGAAAACTCTTTCACAGTCAGGAAAGTAAAATGGTGGCAACATGACTGACCGAGTACTACGGACAACTAAACATTTTATCTTTTTACAGAAGAGAGAATTCACACTGAGGGAGTTCACTGAGCCAACTACCCAGCTTGCAGAGGCTGGAGGAAGAAAGGAATTGCCAGCAGACATGCACGTAACACCAAATGTGACCCCGCTGCATTTATGCAAAGTATTCACCCCAAACCCCTTCAAATACAAAATGTACAAAAATCTTAAGGTGTGCCTTAGGTCTTAAAATTGCTACCCCACTCCATAAACCATTTCCTCTTCCCATTTCTTCTACCAGCCCTGTCAGACATCTTAAAAGTTATTGAAATTTTAAGCTATATAACATTTATGTAAGGCCTCAGTTATTAGGAAAAGATAAAAATGGAAACAATAATGTGGCTCTCTCGACCTTACAGTACAATCAGTCACCGACTGCAGTCTTTTCGATATTCCTAGCAAATGCTACAAAGAAGGTACCTGTTTCCAAGTGGAACTAACCAAAACAAACTATCCGAGCTTTCTGTTGGGGGATCCAAGGGCTGTCTTCCACCACCCAATGCATATGTGTAAGGCATTTGGATGACTGACAGCAGGCTGTCCTCAGAAGCACACAGGGAACGGAAGGAAGGCAAATGGCCCGAGAGGCAGCAAAGGAAGTTCTGATTAGCTAATGAAAATTCTTTTACTAAAAGAGAGGTCAAACACTGGAGCAAGCTGCCCAGTGGCTATAGAATCTTCAGCCCTGGAGGTCCTTGAAATCAACAACAGAAGGACCTGAGCAAACACATTCAAGTTCAAAGTTATTACTGCTTTTGGCCAGGACACAGAATTAGATGAGCTCCAGAGCCTCCCTGAGACCTAAATTAAACTAGGATTTTAAAACTGAGTACCCATATCCTGAAAAGACTTCGAAGTTCTGCAGACAGAAACAAAGTTCATTAATCAAATGAGAAATTAGGTAGGTTCAGGAACGTAAGCAAAGAGAAACTGAGGCAAGTCCCCATTGATCCAGTCTTTCAGTGGCACGTGAGGAATTCCCTTTTTAACTGTGGCCTATGACAAGACTGCTATGCAACAGAACACAGGACATTTCTTTTAAAGTTTATCTTCCCTGTTTTCCTAGAAGATCCCCCTTGCCAACTACTGCTTCCTTCCCTGCATCCTGCATTGGTAGAC
>NW_010224499.1:0-318 GCF_000690775.1 Eurypyga helias
GTCGGTGTGCGAACGTGGCGCCCCCCCCCCCCCCCAGCGCCGTCTCTGTGCCTGAAATCCCGTTATCCCTCCCCTCCGGCATCCAGATCCGGAACCCTCTGAAGCTGAAGCGGGCGAAGAAGAAGCAGCTGCGGCGGGTGGAGAAGCGGGACACGCTGGCCCTGCTCCGCAAAACACCCGAGCGGCACAAAGCGCCTGCGGAGTGAGCCGGGACGGCGGAGCGCCGGGATTTCTGCCGGTGCCGCTCCTCTCCCGGGGCGTCTCCTCGGCTCGGCGGGCACGGATCGCTCCCTGGCCCTCGCTGTTGGGCAGGACGGA
>NW_010224500.1:0-965 GCF_000690775.1 Eurypyga helias
GGTGAAAGGGGCACAAGGGGAGCGACTCGGGGCTTTACCGGCGTCACCCTTGGGGCTGCCTGGCGGCAGGGGAGGAAGGAACGGTAACAGAAAGGGGAATCAACTTGACACGCTTCTTTCTAGCCTGGCGTGAACCTTTTGGCAAAATCCAGGGACTTGGGGGGGTGTAGGGACTCCATCAGCCTCCTCCCTGGGCTGGGAAGCTGGGTGTTTGTCCTGGGAGCAGACTGGGGGTCTGGGGGCCCTGGCTTCGCAGCTGGCTTTGGTTTCTGTGCCGGGCGAGCGTGACCTTGGCAAGCTGCAGCCTCATCAGGTGAGGTGGTTAAGTACTTTTGGGTGTAAGAACTCTTTCCACTCTCTTGTACTGGTCATGCTGTGGCTGGGGGGTGAAAAACATAACGTTCCCGTAAGGAAGTTGTGCACAATCTGTCTTTGAATCAAGCAAATTGTTCCAGAGAGTGTATTGTTATCCCTGAGTACGTGTTCTTAGGCCTTCATCTCTTTCCGCTAGTTAACAGTGTGTGTGGACCCAACTCCTTTCCAAAAAATGCTGAACCTACACTGAAAATGCAGTTTAGGTTGTAGAAAGCCACTTATTCTTTGAATATTTGGGTATTGGAGTGGTAATGCTGTTTTGGTGGTTTTGCTGAGAATCCCCTGGTAAGTGTTGTGCAGTAGCTCCCCTCCCCAGTTTGGAGGGCCCCGAGAGCTGGAAAGGATTCTTCCAGCAGCATCAGGTAGTGCTCAGACTTCAGAGGGTGCCCCACAGGGCTCCTCAGACCACCTGCTCCTCCCCTTTGCCTTTCCATCATGCTGTTTTCCCAGAGAGGGAAGATGCTCCAAGTGTAACCATGTGAAATTGTTGTGTCTAGCTGGAAGTGTCATAGAATCACAGAATGGTTTGGGTTGGAAGGGACCTTAAAGATCATCCAGTTCCAACCCCCCTGGGACGGGCAGGGACACCT
>NW_010224500.1:1071-6339 GCF_000690775.1 Eurypyga helias
AGAATTGCCTTCCTGATATCTAATCTAAACCTCCCCACTTTCAATTTAAACTGTTTACTCCTTGTCCTGTCTCTCCCTGCCCTTGTCACTCCAACTCGGTGTGTTTGCAGCAGGAGGCCTTTCTCCTGCTCTCTTGCAACGCTGCACACAACTCATGGGTCCTTTCTCTTGTTGTGTGTCTCATTTTCCTTCCCCCTCTCTCTTTGCCTGTCGTGATAAAACTGAGCAAAGCTTTTACAGGCAGCAAGACAGTGCCACGGCCTGACAGCGCTGTGACACGTCAGCATTGCGGTGACACTGCCTGACCAGGGACTAAAAGCCGTCAGTTGCTGCTTATTTTTAATTATCTTTCCCTCTCTCCCAAAAAAAGTCGTCTGCGGTTCGGCACCAGAGTTCCCAGAGCACGCCACTGCAGCAAGGGTAACGTCGAATGGCTTTCTGCTTTGCTTTTCATCCCTTGAAGTGCTGCTCTTCCTTGGTGGGGGTGGGCGGGCAGCTTGATTTTCCTTTGGAAAGGAGACTTGTCTGACCCCTTTGTTCCTTCTCAGTAAGTTTTGGACTTTCTGCTTACCATCAGTCACCTTTACCAGAGGGATGCTTCCATTGCTTTGTGCAATTAAGCAGCAGAGTCTAGAGACAGATAATTGGATCCTCCACTGAGAGAGGGGCCACAGTGTGGGCTCAGCCCGTAGTAGAAGAGAAGCCATTCAGTCAGGGCGTTGAAACGCCTCACTGCAGAAAAGGCTTCAGCTGGCACTCGTGGCTTTGGGTACAGGTAGTCTGCACCCCAGGCAAGGTTCGTCCCCTGCTGGGGGTCTCCAGTGTCCGATAAATACTGGACTTGTGCTGCACTCTTCGTGAAGTGTGGTTACCGGCCCACGCGCTGCAGGATGCCGAGCCAGGACCCTTCACGTGTTTTAGTGCTTTGAGAGCTGCTTGTTTGTGTCCTGATTTCCTTTCCTCCGCTGGTTCTGGTGCAGGGATACCCGGACAGGGCTGCAGGCTGTGCTGCTGCTTGCTTTGACCAGGAGGGGACACTGCAGAGGCTGAGAACTGTGAGCAGCATCCGGGAAAACCGGCAAGATTTGCTCGTTCCCTCCGCACTGCGGAAGGGTGCGCGGGGTGGCTCTTCCCGCTGCTGCTCGAGCACGTGGGAGCGCAGTCTGGCTCTCTGCCTCTGCGACACGGCGCCCAGCGTTACAACTGAACCCCGCCACAGACCCGGAAAGCCTTGGTGCTTGGGGTTACAGACTTGCTCGGCAGAGATTTCAGTTGCTGTCGAATTAAACCTTCCAAGAGGTATTGCTGGGCGTTGCAGACTGAAGGGATCAAGCTGCCCTTGTGTTAATCTTGTGTTCTTCTGCTAACATCTCGTGTTTTCCTCGCTGTTCCATGCCATTTGCACCTCCTGTGATGTTTATAGGCAGCGTGGATCTCGGTGCACAGGAAATTCTGCACTTCCCATTCGTGATGGAGACGGTATTTACCAAGCAGCTCCTTTCTCCTCACGTTTCAGAAACGCCCCTTCGTGGTCATCCCATTGAGATCCGGGCTGAATCCCCCTCCTCTTGAAACCCAAGGTTGTCTTTGTGGTATCACAGATTCTTGCTTAATAAGAAGCTATAACCTCACGCTTTTGGTCACGTGTCTCCTCCTGAATAAAGGCATTTGGCACCTCACAGGATGCTCGGAATGCTGCAGGATGGGCCTTGTGCCTCCTTCCCTTGCCCTTAGACAGGGTACCACGGTTCTGATGAAAGGACTGGCCCTGCTGAGGGTGGTGCTTTCCTCTCCAGTTCTCTGCCCCCAAATCGATCGGTTTTGCCGCTGGCTCTTAGGCAGAGGTGCAAAGAGCTGCCTCGGCTCCTTGTTGTTGCTCCCTGTCCTAGAGATCTTGAGAAACAGCTTGTCATAAGCAAGTGGCATTTGCATTTTCTCTGCTCAAACTCACGCTGTGAGTTTTGCCGTGTGTTTCATTTCTGAATTAACATCCCGTGGCACATCAGAGCAGCGTTAATTGTTCAGCTCTGATGTTTAAACAGGGTTCTCGTGGTTCAGGGCTGTCAGGGCAGCGTGTGCCTGTGGATACCTGCGGCAGTGACTGTTCTGGGCTTGAGGCAGTCGGGAGTGAGTTCGGTTTTGAGGCAGAGGGTCCCTCGCAGTGATGGCCTTGAGGAAAGCAGGAAGAATCCACCGTGACAGCTAATGAGAGCGCATTGCTGGCTGCCAGCTGCAACGCCCTTGGCACTTTTCAGTCTTCCGTTCCGTATCCATGCTGTGGCCTGCTCACCTTGAGGCCCTGGTTTGCTCACTAGGCCGAGGGTGTCGCGTGTTGCGCGTATGCGCGTGTTGCGCGGGCAGAGCAGGCTTCGGGGAAGATGTCTGCTGTGCAGGATCTGTCATGAAGGTGCCTGTGGAGCTGGAGCTGGGACTGCTCCTGCGACCATGTCAGTGCTGGACACGTCTGATGCTCAAGACTCCCCGGGGCAGGTCACCAGGAAGGTTTTTGGGGACTGGTGCAGTGTTGTGAAACAGAGATGCTCTTCACTCGGCGGTACAGGTGCACAGTGTTTGAAAAGAGATCTTGTTCAAGCGGTTCTCTCTCGCAATGGGGAGCCACCCTTTCAAGAAGAACAAGGATTTAATTTGCACCTTTTAGCAAAATACCTTGGTGCTCAGAGCATCGTGAGGAGTGATGCTCGTGCAGGGCTGGGGGTGTGGGGATGGTGCACGTGCCCGCTCCCTCTGCGGCCAGCCCAACCCACGATAGGCGTGGGTCTGAGGGGTCCTGCTGGGTGCCCCGCCAGTCCCGCCCCGCTGCAGTATGGTCGAGTGTAGCAGCACTCAAGAGGCTTTGGGGCTAAGTGTTTGTGGTATTAAATGCTGAATCGCGCTGGTGGGGGAGAAGCTGTTGCTGCCATTCAGGGAATGCAGCTGGAAGTGACAAAGGAAGAGCAGCCTCATGACGCTCCGGTGAAGAACCCAGCTGTGGTCTTAAGGCCCTCTCTGAGCTCTCTATTTAACAGGGAAGTGCTTCAAAAAATAGAAGGAAAAAAGGATGCATGTGAGTCACTCGTGTGTAGCGCTCGACGCTTGTTTGAGAGTGCTCATTAGCCTTCTTCCCCCATCAAAGGCACGCTGCCTCCCCCCGGATGCTCCCCGCTGTCGGATAACTTCAGGACTCTGTACTTGGTGCTGGGGCGGGCTGAGGGGTGTTATAGCGTTCAGCCTCTCGGCTGCGGTGGAGGTACCTCGTATCTCTACCTGGCAGAGCTTAGAAAGAGCCTTTTGTCTAAAATTCAGGTGTAAGCAAGGCAGCAGGTGGGTCTGTCTCCGTTGGAGGTGGTGCCAAAATTCCAGTCTGTGGAAAGGCACCGGTGATTGCTGAGCTTGGTCACCCCCAGCACATCCATCTGCGGATCTGAGCGTGGGGAACAACTGATAACCTCGCCTGGGTGGTGCCAGTTGGTTTTCAGTCTGTTTCTTTCTGTGCTCCTGCTTTGCTTCCCACTGTTTCAAATACCATTCTGAAGGGGGAAGTAAAATAAACATTAAATCCGTTCCCCAGCCTGAGTTTTATGATAGGATGGGAGTAAAACGAACCAAACCGTTTAGCCCTGTTCCTGAAAGCTTGCTGCAGCTCGTGGTGGACCTCCGTGAGGTTTTGCCCTGGGAGCAGCAACTCTGGTAGAGGATTTGCAGGTTGAGCTCAGAGATGAGACCGTGTGTTTCTGCCTGTTTACCTGCCTGACGGGCTGCACCTTCAGCCCTCGCGCAGCGTTTCTTGTCTCACTGGGGCGGGGCTCTGCCCAGCGCTGGGAGGAAGGTCTGGGAACTTTGCCATATCCAGTGTCCGTTGGATTAAGCCCAAAGGAGATAACACGGCTCTTGCCTGCCTACCCTGCTCTGTCTGGAACACTTAAGAGCGGAATGGCAAACCTCTCCTTGCTGACAAGCTGCTGCAGGGTGAAACGTGACGTGTGGGAATTCGCCTTCTGGGCCAAGTGGGCTCTGGGTCGAGTCTTTTGTACGGACAAATCAGCAAGTCTCCTGTACAACTTCTGCTCCCCCCAGTAGAAAACCACTTTTCCTCTGTCTCCATCTTCTTTTACCTTTATTCCTCTCTCCATGTTTTACATCTCCTGTCACTAGCTGGTCGCTACAAGTGAATTTTACCTTGTCATTCCCAGACTGGTTGCCAAAACCTCTCTGACCTCCCCGCCATGGCCTGAGGTGAAGCTGCCGGACCCAGTAGAAGAAGCGAAGTATCATGCAGGTAAAGGTGCCAAGTCTCCAGGGGAAGACGAGTGCTCCAGTACTGTCACTGGTGCCCTGACTGGGCATAAATAAGTGTCTTCAGTGACTGGAGCTTTTTTTTGTTCTTTGTGCTTTTGTCTCGTTCCTGGCACGTGTTAGTGTCACTGGAGTTGGGCCTCAGCTGCTATTATCAGAGATTTGGGTAGAATATGAGGTCTCCTTAGTTTATGACGGCCTGTAATAATCCCAGAGGAGTCTCACCCGATGGGATGTTTCATGCTGGAGAAAGCAACACAAGCCTTTGGGACAGGAGAGAACGATTATTTGTGGTTTAGTGGAGAAATGAAAAAGCTAAAGCCAGCACAGGCAGTTGGGTGGTGGGCACAGGACAGAGCTGCAGAGGTGTGACATACGGCAACGAGCAGCTGGGACGTGACATGATTTTTGTGAGTGTGTTCTGTTGCCACGTCTCGTCAGGCTGGTTGGATTCAGATGGTGCTGCTCCCGAAAGGAGCACATGGACCGTACGGTGGTCAGCCTCATGAGTCTGTGGGTGATGTGCCCGAGGCTGTTTAGCAGCCACCCTCCCTGCTTAGCCTTTCTGGAACCTGTCGGTCTTCCCTGGTGCAGGGAACCAGGCAGGTTCCCCTGGCAGGGGGGTGTGTGAAAATCTGATACAGAGAAGGCATCTGTCTCGCACTGCCCAGGCGGGGCTGTTGTCACCAGACCGTGCTGGGGACAGTAGTGGGGGAGACAGGACGTCCAGGATGTTTCACAGGACGAGGCAGTAACGAGCCCCAGTGGGTGAGTTGCTTTTACAGTGGCTGTGGTGGTGGCAGTTAGCAGTTGTGTGCTTCATGCAGGCAGTGAGTGATGTGTTTATTAACAGTCGGACTGTCTCATTGCATTAATGGATTGATAACAGCCCTGAGGAGAAGGATTTGGGGGTGCTGGGGGCGAGGAGCTGGCCATGAGCCGGCTGTGAGCACTGGAAGCCCAGAAAGCCAACCC
>NW_010224501.1:0-4468 GCF_000690775.1 Eurypyga helias
ACCCCGGCACTGCTGGTCACATCCTGTCACCAGGCCTCCCCCACGGCCGGCCGCGCCCGGGGTGCCTGCAGACCCACCTGCTGCACCCACCAGCCCCTCCGCCTCAAAAAATCCCACAACCACACACACCCGGACCTGGGATCAGCTTAAATTCAGAACAAGGGGGTCAGGAATCTATCCCTGAGGTTGATTCTGCCGAAGCATCGTCCAGAGAAGCAAAACTAGGAAGGCACCTGCAAACGGGGCCGCAAGCGGAGAAGTTTAGGGAAGGGTTTTCTGCAGGTTTGGCTGGGACTGTAGCAGTGGGTTCCCCAACCGTTCCCGCACACAGAAGGGTAAAAATCCCCTTTGGGTTTAGGGAGGCGGCTCTGGCTGGGGGGTCATCTGGGGGGAGCACCTGGCCGCCCGCAGCTCCCGCCTGTGAAGAAGGAAATAGGTGGGTGAAGGCTGTTACATTTCAGGGGTGAGCCATGGAGCGCTACCGGTCTGTAAGGGCTGGTGATGGCACAGAGTGACGAGAAAGCAAAGGCTCTTCCAGCACCCGTTCCTAGGCTGGAACAGGACCAAGGAGACTCTTTATGGTGTCCCCAGATGTGGCTCTGGTACCCAAACGCTGCTGTTGGCAGCGCACGAGTCAATAAAGTTTGTCACTCTGCGTCATAAAATAGGATAAGCACTTCTCTGCTGGGGGAAGCACTGCTGTAAAATCATTAGCTCGGGCACAGTAGCAGGCTGACAATGGAAAACCAAAATCCAGGAAGCTGGGTAAACATTTAGATGACTAGCCTGCACCGTGCTCGGTGCTGTTATCTGTTCCTGAAGTACAGCGACAGGCTTGCCAACGCAGCGACCTTCTGTATAGACATGTGGCCAAACAGCTCACTTTCACTTTCACATCAGATAGGATTTAGCATCCTTTTAAACTGATACCTCATTTCAGCTTAAATTCCCTTCAGGAAAACGTAATATAAAATCTCTGACTACAGGGGCTGTGGACTCTGATCCGAGCCTGCCCACAATAATCCTGTGTGTTGTGTCTTACCTCCCATACCTCTACTATCTCCCCACACCAGCCTTACCTCCGGAATACTTGCTAGAGAGAAGGAGCTGCCTTTTTTTTTTTTTAAATACATAATTTGCTTTTCATCTACAGGTATTAATAGCTTTTTCTAGTAACTAACTTAGTTAGTGACCTTAATTCAGAAAAAAAAGCAGGATGTAGGCTAGTTTATTCCAAAGGGAAACTGTACACATTGTCATAGAACCATGGAATTGTTTGGGTTGGGAGGGACCTTAAAGATCATCCAGTTCCCCCCCTGCCATGGGCAGGGACACCTTCCACTAGACCAGGTTGCTCCAAGCCTCATCCAGCCTGGCCTTGGACCCTCCCAGGGATGGGGCATCCACAGCTTCTCTGGGCAACCTGTCCCACTGGCTCCCCCCCCTCTCCCGGAAGAACTTCTTCCTGATATCTAATCTAAACCTCCCCACTTTCAATTTAAACCCGTTACCCCTTGTCCTGTCACTACAGGCCCTTGTAAAAAGTCCCCCCCAGCTTCCTTGTAGCCCCCCCAGGCACTGGAAGGCTGCAATATACAGAATACATACATTATGTATACATCCATGCAACAGTGTATCACCAATGGCAGACTAACAAAATTCAAAGTGACTAGGTACTGAACTGAAACGTCTCATGGAAACGTCTGCTTTTTAACTTCTCTCGGTCCCAGCACTGCTGCGTGCAGAGGACGCAGTGGATGAATAACGTTTCTAGTCCGCGGCGAAGATCATCACGTGCAAGAGCTGCAAAGAGAACTCACCCAATGGACGTGCAAGGGTGCAGCGCTCGCTCTGGTGTGTAGGCTGCGAAGGATGAGTGAGTGCCACGGTAAGGTCTCTGCTCAGGTCTGGCTGGCTGAAAACTCGTAGGCAGCACGCTTGTCAGAGAGTTCCTCCAGCAAGCCATGGCTAAGACACTGCGAAAGGCTGGGAGGGAAAAGCAGATTTCCCTGCCGATAAGTGAACAACCAAATCAAGTCTTCCGCACGCTAACGGCACAGAAAACCACCTCGGCGCAAAGAGCCAAGGAGTGCCTTAGTGTACGTAGCCCATCAGCCACTTATCACGGTGCACAAAGCCTGAGATGATCTGCTGTGCCACCGTACTCTGTTCTCTCTTCTAGTACAAAGAGATCACCTACCCCTTCTGCACAGAAGTGGGAAAGCGGAGCGAAGAGTGTGTCTTCCAAACACTTCAGGAGCAGTTTCAGATGGTAAGCATGAATGGAGGGGTGCGGGGCTCTGCCAGTGTATATGCTACGTGTACACAGGCCAGGTGCTGAGCCTCCAGAGGTCAACAGCTGGGTCTGCTTGGGGCACAGAGCAGCAGGTCACCATGTCCTTACTGAGCAAGGGAGACCTGCAGCAGGAGTGGCTGTCTCCTTCCCCCCTGAGCTCCCCAGAACAATAAGGCTGAATTCCCTCTGACTTCTCATCCTGGCAGGCAGGTGGTGTATTTCCAGAGCAAGGCAGTATATACAGGTACGAGCTGCAGAGGGGAGTAAAGGCAGTGGCCCAGCAGCACCAGAGAGGTGGCAGGGCCAGGAGTGTGGTCAGTAGTGAAACTGTCAGTCATTCAGGACAGATGGTGCCTGAGGTAATGGTTTTGAAGCCCCTACCACTACTGAATTTTACTTTCCCAATAATCCCCAAGAAATGGTGTTAAGATATTGGGAAGCTTTAAGCCACCCCAAGTGTGGCTTAAATAATTTCCACTCTATTCATATGAGGAGAAAACCAGCTACATTCCAGGTTGAAGATTTTCATAGAGAAAGAATTCCATTGATTCAAAAGCATGGATCAATCTTCAAGAAAAGAGCACGTGGACATAAAAGGCCTAATTTCAAAAGCACCCTCCAAAGCCATGAATGAATTTTTAAACATACGTAAGTTCTGCATGAAATACTCCACGGTAGTGTTGCTGCACACCTCTGGACATCAGTATGCGAGCTGCCCTGCGTATGGACCCTGTTCATGCCGCTACCTCGCACTTGCCATTTTGTGAGGTGCTGCCTATATTGTGTCTGTAGAAGGCACACAGATTATTGCACTTGCCTGTGAAATTCTGTCCCTGGCCACCTTACAGTTTTTGCTTTCCCCACTGAAATCCCCTCAGAGCTCAGACTATAAATGCTCTGCAGCACGGCCGCTTGTATAATCCACTTTACTGTAAGATACTGAGACAAAATTCTTTTTACTTATCTATCTATAGCCGATACAATTTTCGTCGCTTCAGCATTTCCTCTTCCTGTATGTAAAAATGTGTCAGCGATGATTACGATGATTAGTATTTGCTTAGGTCCACGGTAAGCTACCGCTTGGCTGTTAAATATTTTAATAGGGGATTGTTCTGAGTCACAACCGAGCCAATCCCCTGTGCAAGACACGTCTGAGAGCGCTGTCTGCAATCACAGAACTACTTCATGTCAGGCAGAAAGAGGCCATGATGCTATATGTCCACCCCAACACGCACAGAAAGGCACTTACTGTGCCCATTAGGTTATTCCTAATTACTGGAGATAAGCAGCTCACCAGGGGATCTGAAGCCTTCTCTGTAATAAGCTTAAAAAGGAGAAGGGTGCGTATCGTAGCTGGAACAAGTTACCTATACTCAGTTTCATGAATCTTCTTATGTTACACACTGGAGCGATCTCCTAATCACGTTAAATTTGACAATCCTTAAGGTGATTGCTTTCCATGTTACAGGGGTGCGAACGCATATCCTAGAGGCAGAAAAGCTCGGAGCGCTTCAGTTAAAATGAACTTCCTCCCCGGCTGGGAGCCTTCCACTGTTTGCTGGGAAGGGTTGTACGGGATGGAAATGTTATTGGCAAGTATGCGTTGCTGCCATTCCTTGTTCTCTACAGGCACTTCAACTGCAGCCGACGAAAGATGCCTGCGCTTAATGCTGCTTGACAATTTCCAGTTCAAACACTCGTTTTCAGTTGCTTATATATTTTTCATAACTTAACCATTATAAATTAAATTATCCATGATGATCGTGGGGCTAAAAATCAACACTCTTGTGACAATGACAGTGGAAGAAATAACTGTAAAATTACCAAATTGCCAGGTACTTTTTCTTATCCATAAAAATATAACCAAGTTGCAAGACCCTGAAAAACATTCATACGCACTCAATAGGGGTTGATAAACACATCTCAGATGTTCTGTCTGGACTAAACACGCTCCAGGCTAAAGTGAATGTGATTCAGCTCATGACTGGAGATGACGGCGGAAGCAAAGCTCGTGAGAGGAAGACATGACTTACCCCACGACTCCCCAGTCTCCCCACGACTGCCTAGGCAGTGTATCAGAGTGGAGTGACCAGACCGGATGCAAAGAGAACTGGGAAAAGCTGGAAGGGTAGCAGGAGCTATCAGGAGCTACCATCCAGAGGGACCTGGACA